>NC_040082.1:7272727-7575757 GCF_003369695.1 Bos indicus x Bos taurus
TCTGTTGCCCCCTTCTCCTCCCACCTTCAATCTTTCCCAGCATCAGGATCTTTTCAAATGAGTCAGCTCTTCGCATCAGGTGGTCAAAGTCTTAAGAGTTTCAGCTTCAGCATCAGTCCTTCCAATGAATATTCAGGACTGATCTCCTTTAAGATGGACTGGTTGGATTTCCTTGCAATCCAAAGGACTCTCAAGAATCTTCTCCAACACCACAGTTCAAAAGCATCAATTCTTCAGCACTCAGCTTTCTTTATAGTCCAACTCTCATTCCTATTACTCATTTCTTAAAATTGTTCTAAGAAGTAAAAACATAAATCTGTGGAATATGACCACCAAGAAAAGCACTCACTGAGTATCAGTATTATTTGCCAGTTCCAAGCAGAGAATATTTCTCTTGGGCATCTGAGTATGTAAACACCAAGTACTAGAATGTGGGTGGGTTTGCTTTTTTTACTTCCTTGTCTCAGCTGCCTCTACAGTGATCCAAATGCCATCATTTTGCTTTCTTTTGTTTTTTCTGTTGTAAAATTGAAACTTTGTCAAAACTCATAATACAATTCAACTGTATTTTGCTAACTGCTCATCTTGTTCAATTTGAATCTGTGTTTCCAAATGTCGGCAAATCGTATGCCTTTTCCCCCCACCCTGGTAAGCCTACTTTACTGTCAATATGGTCATACACAACATTATACATTGAATTTATTTCATCTTTTCCTACTGTATTATAGTAACGCCTTATTTAGAGTTATGGTTCCCAACTCTCACTGTGTATCAGAATCATCTGGGGAGATTATAAGAATACCTCTCCCTGATCAATTAGAGGGGGAGAATCTGGAAGTTGTTACTTGTTTTTATCTCCAGAGTTAATCCAAACACACTGCCAGAGTTGAGAACTGCTGATGAAAGGACAATTGAAAAGACTGCTTTTCCTTCCAAGGCGTAATCAAGAAACTTCAGCCATGGTTAATTATTCAACAGCTTTGAGTTTACCGAGATAGACCTTGGGATACCGAAGACTCAGGACATTCTGAACGACTTTAAAACAAACCAATCCAAAAGAAAAACTCTTTAGTTCTTTCTTTAGAAAATTCTCTAGTTATTAGAAATTTTAAAAGATTAATGCAATGCTATATGTTTATTTCATCTCTATGACAACTAAAGCAAAAGTAATAAGATCATCTTTCAGTGTAATATCAAAACTTCTAGGTCATTCCTCTTTCGTGCTATGCACTGCATTTGGAGCAGGCTCCAACCATATCTGTTGCAATTGCATTGTGCCTGGTGTATGCCTGATGTACAAGTGCATATCATAAATAATGGAAAAAGGACAAATTGACTTTATAGATAACATAATTACCGACTTTAGGATCAATTAAAGCAGTAAAGATGTTAAATTTACCTGATGTTCCCATTAATTTGGTACGTGGTCCCAAACAACTAAATGCCACTGTACAAAAAGATTCAATTTACCATATGTTGCAATTCTTATGTAATTGCCATTGATCACTAAGTCACATTCTCTTTGTTGGATTATTAACAAGTGAAGTAACACTCTATTATTATCCATTTGCCACCAGTTATGTACAGTATAAGGTGAGAGGCAATGTTTATATATTGCTGAATAAAAACATCTAAGAAACGATTTATTCTGTTAATGGTGACTGCAAAGTACATTTTAAAATTGACCCATTTATCTATTAATTTGTTTTCCTCAGTAAGAATTCTTCATTCTTATTATTCCTATTTCTTTAACTTAATGGAAAATAAAGTGATATTTCTTCAAACTTTAAGCATCCATTCTCAGTATGGGTTTAAAAGATATCAGACACCTACAAAAAAAATTATGTCACAGCAATAACATAATGAAACAACTCATGTTCAAATAAATGGTCCTCTACTCTTTCAAATATACAGAAATGGGTAATGTGCAGCTAAGCCAGTTTAATGGACCTGCAGCAATATTTGAAAGACATTCCCCCAGCCCCCATGTTTCTATAAAGCAGAAATCCTATATAAACCCTATTAGTTTAGGGTCAGTTAGTACATTTTACAAACCTTAAAACTGAAACTCAAGAAGTTCTAATACTCTATGTACTCTTCCCCAGGTCTTCCTGCCAGGCTGCCGCCATCTATACGAAGCCATTTAGGAAGACTATCCATCATCTCTAGCTGAAGAATGGGAAGCTTGCCACAAAGTGTGTGCACGTGACCAGTGACACCTTTTGAGCAAGTTCACTCTATGTGCTCAGCTGAGAATTCTGCAGCTTTCTGTTACTAGAGGTGAAGGAGTGCAAAGAGGCCTGCACCTGGCCAGCTGGCTTCCCTGAATCGCCCTGTGAGGGCAACATCAGCTAGAAAAAAGCACCCCTGACCTAACCTCTGTTCTGTAGCATTAAAAAGAGCCAGAGCTGGCTTTTAAAAAGTAAAGAAGGAAAGAAACCTAGGAGGCTATTCAGCTAGTATCCAACAGGCTGGGGTCAGCGAATCCCATTGTCCATACCTGCCTTTACCAGTACTGAAGCTCAGTCTAGTCATTTTCCCCAAGGAATATTCAACATCTCAATTCTTTTATTACATGTATGTCCTGAGTTTTGGAAATCCTGCACTGTGGTAACTCCAGTCTAGACGTGTGTGTGTGTGTGTGTGTGTGTGTTAGTCATTTACTTCTGTCTGACTCTGTGGCCCATGAACTGTAGCCCACCAGCCTCCTCTGTCCATGGAATTCTTCAGGCAAGAAGAGTCGAGTGGGAATGCTATAGGCACTTGTATTCTGACCCAAATAATGCCAACACTTCCATCACTGCAACGAGTGCCCTTCTTCCATGCATGTCCCCTTCCCATCTCTTTTATACACCACGATCAGATTCAGAAATCTGCATTCCAAATTAAATCATGTCATTTGACTGCTTAAAGATTTATGGCCACTGATTTGCCCTTAGTTAAAACCCAAAGGTATTATTAAGGTTTGCAGGGCTCTTGTCATGTCCAGTTTCTCTTCCCTCTTCCCTCTTACCCTGTTTGATTAAGAGATGCACTTTTCCTTCTTCTCCATTCACACCATGTCCCTCTGTGGACTCTCATGGGAGCTACCCTTTCTCTGTCCTGTTCTCTTTCATATCTGTAACTCCTAGTCATTGTTCTCATCTTCTCACCTGAGACTAAATATGGGAAACTATTTTTTCATGATTCATGTGGTTCTCCATGCTTCTTCTATGCAGGGCTACTACTTCATGCAATCCCTGTTGGAAGGTACATTCCCACCCTGATGCAATGATAAGTCAGCATATTTGTCTTTATCGATAATTATAAGCACTTAGAGGACTGATGTCGCAGCTGAAGCTCTGATACTTTGGCCACTTGTTGCAAAGAGCCAACTCATTGGAAAAGACTCTAATACTGGGAAAGCCTGAAAGCAAAAGGAGAAGGAGGCAGCGGAGGATGAGATGTTAGCATCATCGACTCAATGAACATGAATCTGAGCAAACTCCAGGAGAGAGTCAAAGACAGGGGAGCCTGGCGTGCAGCAGTCCATGGAGTTGCTGAGAATCAGACACAACTTAGCCACTGAACAACAGAGGACTGTGTTTCTCAGTAGAATATCCCCATGACCTATTACAGTACATAAGTACATAGTGGGTATTCAACAGATGTTTGTTGAAAACACAAAATAATGAATGAGCAACATGTATTTGATAAGTCAAAATGTATCAATGGATCTTAAGTTCTATTATCTTTTTAAATTAATACCATTTTATGAAATTGCAGCTCAAATTCTGTTCTTTAAAGCATCTGTATACAATCTCAGGACAGATATTTCTATAATCAATAAAATATTTTTGTTCTAATGAGTTGTTAAATATAAAATATATTTTACCAAAATGAAAGTGAAGTCGCTCAGTTGTGTCCAACTCTTAGCGACCCCATGGACTGCGGCCCACCAGGCTCCTCCATCCATGGGATTTTCCAGGCAAGAGTACTGGAGTGGGGTGCCATTGCCTTCTCCGACTTTACCAAAAGTGGTATCATATTGAATATAATCTGTACTGTAATCTAATGGATACTTTTATTTTAAGCTAGTATAGAAAAATAACATAATTAATGGGTACATAATATACTAACAGGAGAAGGCAATGGCACCCCAGTCCAGTACTTTTGCCTAGAAAATCCCATGGATGGAGGAGCCTGGTGGGCTGCAGTCCATGGGGTCGCTAGGGTCGGACACAACTGAGCGACTTCACTTTTACTTTTCACTTTCATGCACTGGAGAAGGAAATGGCAACCCACTCCAGTGTTCTTGCCTGGAGAATCCCAGGGACGGGGAAGCCTGGTGGGCTGCCATCTATGGGGTCGCACAGAGTCGGACATGACTGAAGCAACTTAGCAGCAGCAGTATAGAAAAATAAAATAATTAATGGGTACATAATATACTAACCGGAGAAGGCAATGGCACCCCACTCCAGTACTCTTGCCTGGAGAATCCCAGGGAGGGGGTAGCCTGGTGGGCTGCCGTCTATGGGGTCGCTCAGAGTCAGACACGACTGAAGTGACGCAGCAGCAGCAGCAGCAGCAATATACTAACATGTAGATATTACAAACACTCTTTTTTATCTGTTATTAAAATTTTAGTCATTTATAATTTTGAACTATTAAAAAGTGTCTGGATATTTATTTATTGCTTTATTAAGCAATAACTTGAAGATAATCTTAGCTTTTCTAGATAATGACATCATGTTTAACTTCAATTAAACACAAGACTGTACTGCATTATGCTTTTAGTTAATATTTTTTTAGCTTTAAAAATTTTTTCTTACACTTTTTGGTCAAAAATTGGTTCAAGTCTCTACTGTGACTTTTTTTTTATAGTTTTTTTGACTCCACACAAAATATAAATCAGATCACTTCATGTTTCCCTGTGTACTTGTCTACAATTTTTAATTCATTACTTCTAAATCACTGAACGTTTAGAAGCCAGAGCACTAGGCTTGCTAGAAATACATAGAAACATAAATGAATTATCTGATTGAAGTACTGGTATGACCCTCAAGCTTTTACTCAATACTTTGCACATATAAACACAGATATACACATATACATACATTACATGCATTCTCAGGGCATTTGCATCAATTTTGTACACTTTGAAGCACTGCATTTGAGTTGACTAGAAAAGTTTACAACCTCCATTTAAATGTGAATTCATTATAATGCATGTTTAGAACTACCGTATAGGCTACTATAAATAGCTATCCAGTAAATAAAACAAATAAATAATAGCTATTTCAAGAAAACTGAGTAATTTCCCAAAGGTAAGTTCTTGTTTTTGAAATGGTATGGATTACTTCATGACTGATGCTATCTAATCCTCAAAACACATTTGACATTGAGTAAAATATGAAAGTTATTAAAAAGTTAAACTGTGTTAGATCAACTGAACTGTATTTAAGTCATTTAATGAATCAACATGTCGGTATAGAACCCTATGCTCCTGCTCAGTCGTGTCCGACTCTTTGCGACCCTATGAACTGTAGCCCGCCAGGCTCCTCTGTTCATGGGATTTCCAGGCAAGAACACTGGAGTGGGTTGCCATGTCCTACTCCAGGGAATCTTCTCAATCCAGGGATTGAACCAGCGTCTCCTGCATTTCCTGCATTGGCAGGCAGATTCTTTACAACCTAGTCACCTGGGAATCCCCGTAGAACCCTGTGTGTGTGTGTGTGTGTGTGTGTGTGTGTGTGTGTGTGTGAGTCGCTCAGTCATGTCCAACTCTTTGCCACCCCACAAACAGTAGCTCTCCAGGTTCCAACATTCATGAGATTCTCCAGGCAAGAATACTGGAGTGGGTTGCCATGCCCTTCTTCTGGGGATCTTCCTGACCCAGGGATTGAAGCTACGTCTCCTGCATTGCAGGGGGACCCTTTACCTTCTGAGCCACCATAGAACTCTGTACTTCTTAGCAAATCAGGTATGAAATTTGCATCTATTTTTAATATCTAACATCCCTGGGCTTAGCTAATGACTGAAGAAAGAAACCTCAGGTGAGTTGTGTGTGCTGTGAAAGTGTTAGTCACTCAGTTGTGCCCAACTTTTTGTGACCCCAAAAGTTGGGGTCACAAAAGACCCCAGGGACTGCAGCCTGCCAGGCTCCTCTGCCCATGGGATTCTCCAGGCAAACAGGCTGGAGTAAGTTAGCCATTCCCTTCTGCAGGGGATTTTCCTGACCCAGGCATTGAGCCCAGGCCGCCTGCATTGCAGGCAGATTTTTTACCTTCTGAGCCACCAAGGAAGCCCTCACATGAATTATGCTTATGTAAAGTCTTAAGTAATCATAGTTCACAGTGGCAACAATTGTCTTATACCTGCCCAGCTAAGCTACAAGTGAATGAAGGAAATACTTCAATGAATGGGTAAACTGTGCCTCTTTAATAAATGTCCCTTGCAAGGTGTCATACAGCCTATGAAAATACTAGACTTTGTTTCCATAAAGATCTGAAATGAGAAACATCACTACATTGTCCTTAACTTCTATTATCACACGAACGTTTGCATTTTAGTCTAGGGCACAGCAGATGGATGGTATACTATCCGATGGTTTGTGTGCCTCTGCTGCCCCCTTAAGACAAGTAAACATAAATAAAAGTCTAGAGAGCACCAAACTTTTCATTTGGTTTGTTCAGAAATGTGTTCTTATAGTCCTTAAGTGGAGAAACACACACACACACACCCCACACACAGAATAATCAGAATGAAGAGACTGATTGGTTAAAGATTATTAGACAATCAATGTTACGTTTGACACTGCTCCATAATCAATGAAAATATTAATTTCTTTAAATGGTCTGAGAAAATCATGTATATTTGAAATTTTATAAAGTCTGAGATTGAGCACCTATGTTTGTCTGTACATTTTTATGATTTTTCTTGAAGTAGGTCATTGAGGAAAAAAACACTTTTTCATTTTTTATGTCTTAATTATAAAACTGAACTCAAGACCTTAATTTTCAAGCCATAGCCATCTAAATAAAAGTATATGGCTCATAGGTGGTTTTATAAGTATTACATATGGAAAGGAAACATCATACTTAAAATGATGCATGAAGTAATAAATGCCAAGTTAAAAATACAATAATGTAAACTCATAAATTTTGAAAGATAGATTATAATGTGATGTTTGCTACCGGCTTTATTTCTAATAAAACAGACAGAATAAACCTGAATACAATTTATCCTTTAAACTAGTTTTTTTTCTGGAGTGTGTGTTACTTTTGAATGAGAAATATTTGTTTTATTTAAAAGAAATCAACACATTTTAGTCAATAAATAAGCATTGAGCAAAGCATTATACTCAACACTGAGTTGCTATAATCCATACTTGAATTTATCAGAAGCATGAAGCAGTTTTGAAGAGAGGCAATCTATAAACACTCATAAGAGATACTGAAATTTTCCAAACTCTGCAATATATTATTATGCTGGTTAAAAACCAGAAACCACTTTAGTCTCATCCTTGCCTTTAAGATTTTAACCCATTGATTTAATGTGAGTATTCAATGACCCATCAATATTCCTTTTTAAATATTTTTCTGATTCACGTGTATAGATTCAATGTTAATCAATTTAATAAATACTTATTAGAAATCTATAACCATATGTTGAGGACTGTTGTATAAATGCTTGCTTTATTTTTTATTGCAAGATTTAAGCATAAAGACTATTGCAACTCAAGTCTGCAAAAAAAAATCTCCTGTCATTTCTGTTGTTATCTACCTAATTCTATCACAAATAAATCATGATTCATATTTTTACTGAAGCAGAAATATCTTTAAAATGATTTCTTTATAATTCCATACTGAAAACAAATACAGCAGCTTACAAGAAAAGTGTGTATGTCTATGTATGTGTCTGTCTGTGTATCCATCTTGAAGAGTTAGTATACTGAGCAGGGCTGGAAAAAAGTCGTGTGGAAGTCCTCAGAGTGGAACATGTCATCATGAAGGAAGACCCTGCCACTCATCAGAGGGAGTGGAGGTGAAAGGTGTTAGGAGACCAGAGCAAGCCTGATTCGTACTGGTGACAGGGGCTGATGGTGGAAGTAAACCCAACTTGTATTACATTTGTCCTAAGTCTTCTGACTTTTCAGTTCAGTCCCTGTGGTGAAACCACTCTCTCCTTACTGCTGCCATTGCCGCTCTGTTATCATGTGCAGAAGATTAAAAACGCTGTCAGAGCTGGGCATGTCCAATAACCGCAGGCAGCCTTTGACTGCAAGCAGAAAGCTGTATCAATTCCCCTTTGCATCTGCATCAGCTATCAGAGAGCAATCAGATGTATCAGCAGGAAGCCTGGCCTCCCTGTGAATAGACTGACCAGTTCAAGCAGGACGCTTCCTAGGATGTCTTGCCAGGCTAGGATGCTCAGAAGAGCCAGGAGGCTTTCTAGTTCTGTTCCTAAGCTGAGCATCCTCAAAATGATCTGTTAGCCTTTCATTGGATGCCTTTGCCTTCTACAAACAAAATCTAACGATTCAATTGTGAAATCAATCTGTTCTCATGTAAAAAATAATATTTGACCCATAACAATTCTATTAAAATCTTTTTTTTCAGCTTTGTGGAATGTGAAGAGCATGGGAAGAGTAGTATCTTATATCTCATTATACCAGTCTGATGTATAATAAAAGAAAGTCATCAGTGTTCTCCTATCATGAAGAAAATAACACAGAAACTTCTTCTAACAGAAACACAAAACACATTGGAAAAGTCTGAACTGACAGCCTCCAGAGTAGAAACGTCTTCCCTTTTTCCTGACCATGGTTCTGGTGAGATGTTATGTTGTGGGAACAAATGGCCCAAAAATTTTTAGTGGAATTGAATAATACATAGTTTTGTTTTTCTCTCTCATGTTGCATATTTCTCATTGATCAGCTGCATGTTCTCCACTCTGGAACCAAGAGCTTTGAAATAATCTTATCTATATCATTGTAAAACAAAAAGTGATAAAAGGAATTGAAAACTCGTAAACACCCTGTTCAGAAGTGGCAAATATCCCTTCTATATTGCATACTTCACTGGCCTAAATAAGTCACATGGACAAAACTGGTATCACTGGTGTGGCCAAGTATTAACCTCGCAGGGAAAGGCAGTATAAACGGTAGCAAGACCAAACTTGACATCAACAGGGTGGGGGAGTGAAATTCTTTCACAGGAAGGACAGAGATATTCGAGGGGAATAATACAGTCTTCCAAAATCTTGAAGGTGCCAAGGTATCTAGGAAGTAAATCCTGATTAGTACACAACAGGAACACATCCTATACATGAAGATAGGCTTCAGTTCAGTTCAGTTCAGTCGCTCAGTCGTGTCCGACTCTTTGTGACCCATGGACAGCAGCACGCCAGGCCTCCCTGTCCATCACCAACATCCGGAGTCAAACTCATGTCCATTGAGTCGGTGATGCCATCCAACCGTCTCATTCTCTGTCATCCCCTTCTCCTCCCACCTTCAATCCTTCCCAGAATCAGGATCTTTTCAAATGAGTCAGTTCTTTGCATCAGGTGGCCAAAGTATTGGAGTTTCATCTTTGGCATCCATCCTCCCAATGAATATTCAGGATTATTAGGATTGACTGGTTGGATCTCCTTGCAGTCAAAGGGACTCTCAAGAATCTTCTCCAACACCACAGTTCAAAAGCATCAATTCTTTGGCGCTCAGCTTTCTTTATAGTCCAAATCTCACATCCATACAAGACTACTGGAAAAACCATAGCTTTGACTAGATGGACCTTTGTTGGAAGACAGGCTTAGATTTGGACAAATCTGGGCAAGAGGACTCTAAGTTCATGTCACAACTGAAAGCTTGTGATCATAGAAATGAGTGATTTAGACAGTTAGTTGAATTTGGGTGGCTCTTATATATCTAGGGAGCAAGCTTGATATGGTAATTTTTGGAATTCCTCTATTTTACAAATATATCATTGTGCCTAATTTTTTCTTTGTTGTCTTTAATGAAGTCCTTTGGAAGTTTCAGGTATCTCCTACTAAACAAAGTAGTTTTGAGGTACTCCTGGGGCAGATGGTTAAAGGCCTAGCTGTGGTTCCCATATAGTGTGCTTGTTAATGGCAGAGAAAGCAAATGAAATGACCTCAAGGGAAAATAAAATTCAGAGTGACAGGGGTAATGCCGCTTGTTCCTGTCACTTCATCTCTAGAAATACTCATCCAGCATTGTTGCTGCTGCTGCTAAGTCACTTCAGTCGTGTCCGACTCTGTGCGACCTCATACACACTAGCCCACCAGGCTCCCCTGTCCCCGGGATTCTCCAGGCAAGAACACTGGAGTGGGTTGCCATTTCCTTCTCCAATGCATCAAAGTGAAGTCGCTCTGTCGTGTCCAACTTTTAGGGACCCCACGGACTGCAGCCTACCAGGCTCCTCCATCCATGGGATTCACCAGGCAACCAGCATTAAACATCTGTAAATATAGGTTTTATTTTCATAGTAGAGGCAGCATGCCCTTGTGTACCCTTAAGGATTAAAATTGACTCCATAAGCAAGGGAAGATATGACATAATTTTATTCAAAGCATATTATGAAATATTTGCATTTTTAGAAATGTGTTTATAAATGCAATAAAATGCATTTATATATTGGCTTTACAAATAATTATTAGAAATTATAGGATTCTCATAGCATCTTTAACATCTCATTTCTTTGTATGTAAAACAATGACTGGCAAGGCACAGGGTAGTACAATTTAACTGACCAAAGTTAGAGCAAATTCAAACAGAAAAGCCCATTTTTGTGATTTCTTCCTTCTTCCAATTAGAAGTAAACTCAGGTTTCTATCACTTCAAGGCTCAAGGTTTCTAGAAAATCTGACAATCACTTTTATCATGGCCAAATATTCTCAAATGTTAAGTGTATAGAGAGCTCCCTGAGCACTGTTCTGTTCCACTCATAGTGTCTTTCAGGTTTTAATCCTCTTTTGATACAGTAGCTGAACAGAATGGAGCTCATGAAAATGAAACCTGGGAAGGTCTGCATATAACTCACACTGAGGAGTATAATTGAGCTTAGCTTTTCCCACTGTTCTAATTGTATGTAATCAGTGTTCATGCTGCTTGGAAAACTTGGAACTCCGAATCAAGGCTATTTTGACAGAAAGATGGATACTTCTCAGATATACATATGATAAACGACTGTGTGTGTGTTATTGGGAAGGACAACTATGTGACCTTTAGAGCAAACATAGAAATTTTATACAGGTATGCATTGATCAAATTAGACTTTCAATGACAGAATATGCAAATTTTGTCAAATGCAATCAATAACACTTCATAGTACTAACAATAAGAATGTTAAATGTTAATTTCATATTTGTACTTTAATGCTTTTGCTTATCACAACTTTGGGCTTGTGATTTTATTAAGAAATAAATATCAAGAAATGACAAAAGTGGTATGATTTAAAATTTCATATTGATTTTTGAATCAAAGTTTTTTGGCATAAACTAAGATATTTCAGAGGAAAATATTATTGTTAAATTCATTTAGAAAAAAATACATTAAATGAATAATTTTGAAGCATCTTTAATTGTTTAATGCACACTATACTTTCCAAAATGAAGATACTGTATGCAGTGTTTCTCAAATTCCTCAAACCTTTTCCTCCAAAGATCTTTTTCTACAGAACAATCTTTGGTAGATAGTATTCTCAGGAAATACTGTGATAACATACATTTCATATTTGCATCAAAGGGTGGCCCTCCAAAGCCAAGCCTGGCTGCAGCTCAGAAACTGGACTGACGGAGAGTCTTGAAAAACTCTGCCCAGAGGAGCCAAGGCATGTTGGATTGTTTTCAGAATATCAAGAAATCTAAACTTCAACTAGAAAAGGATGGACTGGATATTAGATTCCATTCTGAGATAAAGAAAGTAGTTTTAAGCTTTGTCTTTCTAACCTGCCTGCTTATTTCTCTAAAGCAAATTTGAGCTTTCAGATCCAAACTAAACTTGACCTGGCTTCTTGGTGCTTTTGGATGGAAATGACCAAGCAATACCATCAATGGAGAGTCATCTCTCTCTTCCTTATATTTCTGCAGCACCCATCTGAGGTCTACCCTACTTACCCATGTGGATTATCATATGTAAGCTTGTATTAAAAATATTTCACTGCACTTATATTCCCTGGGTTTACACAGTCTTAGAATCTTAGTTCCATCACTTAAGAGCTGGTGGTAGACAAATTAATCTAACATCAATTTCCTCATCTGTGAACTAGATAGGGTGATTTCCAATAGAAAAGATGAGATAGATAAAACAAAAAATTACCACAACAGTCCTTCTATATATTGAGGCTAAAGAATATCTGCAGATATAATAATACATGCTAAAACACTTAGAAATAATAGAACAAAAAAGAAAGAAAACTCCTTTCAGAAATTTGGCTACCAATTACATATTATTTCAGTGTTAAAAAGAGCAAGATATAGTCAGCAAAATAAAACCCAATTTGAAAGAGCTTAAGTAAAAAAAAAAAAAAAAACTTTTAAAAGTACTTTATGGCTAATTAAATCAACTCCAGTTCAGTTCAGTTCAGTTGCTCAGTCGAGTCTGACTCTGCAACCCCATGGACTGCAGCACACCAGGCCTCTCTGTCCATCACCAACTCCCAGAGTTTACTCAAACTCATGTCCATTGAGTCAGTGATGCCATCCAACCATCTCATCCTCTGTCGTCCCCTTCCTCTCCCACCTTCAATCCTTCCCAGCAACAGGGTCTTTTCAAATGAATCAGTTCTTAGCATCAGGTGGTCAAAGTATTGGAGTTTCAGCTTCAGCATCAGTCCTTGCAATGAATATTTAGGACTGATTTCCTTTAGGATGGACTGGTTGGATCTCCTTGCTGTCCAAGGGACTCTCAAGAGTCTCCTCCAAACCATAGTTCAAAAGCATCAAATCTTAGGCGCTCAGCTTTCTTTACAGTCCAACTCTCACATCCATACATGACCACTGGAAAAACCATAGCTTTGACTGGTTGGACCTTTGTTGGCAAAGTAATGTCTCTTCTTTTTAATATGCTATCCAGGTTGGTCATAACTTTTCTTCCAAGGACAAGCGTCTTTTAATTTCACGTCTCCAGTCACCATCTGCAGTGATTTTGGAGCCCCAAAAAACAGTCTGTCAATGTTTCCACTGTTTCCCCATCTATTTGCCATGAAGTAATGGGACCAGATGCCGTGATCTTAGTTTTCTGAAAGTTGAGTTATAAGCCAACTTTTTCACTCTCTCTTTCAGTTTCATCAAGAGGCTCTTTAGTTCTTCCTTGCTTCCCGCCATAAGGGTGGTGTCATCTGCATATCTGAGCTTATTGACATTTCTCCCGGCAATCTTGATTCCAGATTGTGCTTCATCCAGCCCAGCGTTTCTCATGATGTACTCTGCATAGAAGTTAAATAAGCAGGGTGACAATATACAGCCTTGACGTACTCTTTTCCCTATTTGAAACCAGTCTGTTGTTCCATATCCAGTTCTAATGTTGCTTCCTGAAATCTTCATACAGCTTTCTCAACAGGCAGGTCAGATGGTCTGCTATTCCCACCTCTTGAAGCATTTTCTACAGTTTGTCGTGATCAACACACACACAAAGGCTTTGGCATAGTCAATAAAGCATACATAGATATTTTTCTGAAACTCTCTTGCTTTTTCAATGATCCAACGGATGTTGGCAATTTGATTTCTGGTTCCTCTGCCTTTTCTAAATCCAGCTTGAATATTTGCAAGATCATGGTTCACGTACCATTGAAGCCTCACTTGGAGAATTTTGAGCATTACCTTGCTAGCATGTGGGATGAGTGCAATTGTGCGGTAGTTTGTGCATTCTTTAGCATTGCCTTTCTTTGGGATCAGAATGAAAACCGAACTTTTCCAGTCCTTCCCAGACCTTTTCCAGTGGCCACGGCTGAGTTTTCCAAATATTGAGTGCAGTACTTTCACAGCATTGTCTCTTAGGATTTGAAATAGCTCAACTGGAATTCCGTCACCTTCACTAGCTCTGTTCATAGTGATGCTTCCTAAGGCCCACTTGACTTCACATTTCAGGATGTCTGGCTCTAGGTGAGTGATCAAACCATCGTGATTATCTGGGTCGTGAAGATATGTTTTTGTATAGTTCTTCTGTGTATTCTTGCCACCTCTTCTTAACATCTTCTGCTTCTGTTAGGTCCATACCACTTCTGTCCTTTATTGAGCCTATCTTTGCATGAAGTGTTCCCTTGGTATCTCTCATTTTCTTGAAGAGATCTCTAGTCTTTCCCATTCTATTGCTTTCCTCTATTTTTTTGCACTGATCACTGAGGAAGCCTTTCTTATCTCTCCTTGCTATTCTTTGGAACTCTGCATTCAAATGGGTATATCTTTCCTTTTCTCCTTTGCCTTTTGCTTCTCTTCTTTCCTCAGCTATTTTTAAGGCCTCCTTGTACAACCAATTTGCCTTTTTGCATTTCTTTTTCTTGGGGTCTTGATCCCTGCCTCCTGTACAATATTCTTCAGGCAATCTGTCTATCAGATCTAATCCCTTGAATTTATTTGTCACTTCAACTGTATAATCATAAGGGACTTGATTTAGGTCAAACCTGAATGGTCTAATGGTTTCCCTGACTTTCTTCAACAGCCTATGGTTACTATATATTTTCCCAACTGCTTTTTTTTTTTTTTTTTATAATTCAACCATTGCAATTTGTCCTCAGAACATTTAATTCATATTTTTGCATGATTATTTTCCTGTATCACTTTTATTCTGCTTAAAATTTTAATTACCTTGAAGTTCTAAACTCAACTAGTAATGAGGAGGAAGCATAGAATTATGTGATATTAAGTAAACTCTATGTTAGTATAAAAGTGTTATTGAATAAGTCTCAAATTACTAATTAATCTTTCAATGATACATGGATATTAACTATGGAGTCTGGCTTTTCTATCAGAACATGTAGTGACATGGGCTTCCCAGGTGGCACAGTGGTAAAGAACCCACTTGACAATGCAGGAGACGTTAAGAGATGCAGGTTTGATCCCTGAGTCAGGAAGATCCCCTGGAGGAGGGAATGGCTACCCACTCCAGTATTCTTGCCTGGAAAATTCCATGGACAGAGGAGCCTAGTGGGCTGCAGTCCCTGGGGTCAAAAACAGCTGGACTTGACTGAGCACACTCACGTAAAATCATGTAGTGATGTTAAGTTTTGCTTTACTGTTTCAAATAAATGTGATACAGAGACAGACAGGAAAAATTAGAAATTCAAGAGATGCTTCACATCAGTGTGTAAGTGTATATATATATGTATTAGTCTGATCAAAGCAATACATATAAAAGGTATTAGTGTATAACAATTATGTGAGAAAAAGTTCTAACATAATACATTTTGAGTTATAAATACTTTTGTTGCTATTATTAATATTATATATGCATAAATACCTGTTAATATTTCAAAATTAAAATATTTAGGTTACATAATCTATGCTGGTATGTGTTAAAATTTTAGATAAATTGTAGAAAATGTGATCAGAGGTATTCCTAACACAGGAATCCAAGATAATATAAAACAAATGGAATAAAGTTCCCTCATTCATTCATTCATTCATGTGCTCACTTAGTAGATTACTAAGCACCCTTTACACCAGCACTCATCATATACGAGGAATTCATTGAGAATGAGACATGCATAGTGGCAACTGTGAAGTTGATTTCCTAGCGGGCTGTTACTTTTCAGTGAGTGCTTGCTGTATGCTAAACATTATGCTAAACCTGGAGACACAGTGAATACTTGGAAGCAACTGACAATAAATAGACAATTTTTTTTAGTATGAACAAATGACAAGAAAAAAGTTTGCGTAGAGTCCTCCTGGAACTAGTAAGAGAAGGACTTGAAGAACAGAATGATGAAATCATTTCCTGAAAAAACTGAGTCATGAAGAATGGAAGCCCTCGTATGACTGTGGGTAGGAATGCAAATTGGTTCAACCACTGCGGAAACACTATGGAGGTTTCTCAAAAACCACAAATAGAACTACCATATGATCCAGAAATTACATTTTCAAATATATATCAAAAAAACAAAACACTAATTCGAAAAGATACATACACTCCAATGTTCATAGCAGCACTATTTAATGTTGCCAAGATATGGAAGCAACCTAAGTATCCATCAAAAGATGAATAAATGAAAGATATGTGATGTACACACACACACACAGACACATACACACACACGTATAGACATGCACACACACATATACACAATGGAATATTATTTAGTCATAAAAAGGAAGGAAAATTTCCCATTTTAAACATCGATGGACCTGGAGGATATTATGCTAAGTGCAATAAGTCAAACTGAGAGAGATTAATACTGTAATATATCACTTACATGTGGAATCTAAAAAATATATAACAAACTACTGAATATAAGAAAGAGAAGCAGACTCACAGAGACAGAGAACAAACTAGTGATTATCAGTGGGGAAAGTGGGGAAGGTAAATGTAAGGGTAGGAGATAAACAGATACAAAATATTATGTGTAAGATAAGCTACAAGGATATATTGTACAACATGGTAATATAGCCCATATTTTATAACTATAAATGGAGTTTAATCTTTAAAACTTTTGAATCACTATATCATATACTTTAACTTATGTAATAGTGTACATCATTTATATTTCAATTAAAAATGAATAAAATTTCTCTAATATATGAAAAAGGATGAATTGTTCAAGGTACTAGAGATAATTGCTCAAGGAGAAGGAGCCAAACATTAACTCACAATACTAGCTCAGTTCAGTTCAGTTGCTCAGTCATGTCCGACTCTTTGTGACCCCATGGACAGCAGCGTACCAGGTCTCCCTGTCCATCATCAACTCCCAGAGTTTACTCAAACTCATGTCCATTGAGTCGGTGATGCCATCCAACCATCTCATCCTCTGTCCTCCCCTTCTCCTCCCGCCTTCAATCTTTCCCAGTATCACGGTAATTTCCAATGAATCAGTTCTTCTCATGAGGTGGCCAAATGATTGGAGTTTCAGCTTCAGCACCAGTCCTTCCAATAAATATTCAGGACTGATTTCCTTCAGGATGAACTGGTTGGATCTCCTTGCAGTCCAAGGGACTCTCAAGAGTCTTCTCCAACACCATGGTTCAAAAGCAACAATTCTTTGGTGCTCAGCTTTCTTTATAGTCCAACTTCACATCCATACATGACTACTGGAAAAACCATAGCTTTGACTAGATGGACCTTTGTTGGCGGATAATGTCTCTGCTTTTTAATGTGCTGTGACTAGATGGACCTTTGTTGGCGGATAATGTCTCTGCTTTTTAATGTGCTGTCTAGGTTGGTCATAACTTCTCTTCCAAGGAGCAAGCATCTATTAATTTCCTGGCTGCAGTCATCATCTGCAGCGATTCTGGAGCCCCAAAAAATAAAGTCTGCCCCTGTTTCCACTGTTTTCCCATCTATTTACCATGAAGTGATGGGACCAGGTGCCATGACTTTAGTTTTTTGAATGTTTTAAGTTTGAGTTTTAAGCAAACTTTTACAGGGCAATGTTAAAATGTTTAATATAAATGACTCCTGAAATTTCCAGAAGAGCATTGACTGATGCATAACTGATTCATGTAAGCAGGAATCAACCATGAAAATCTCCTCAGCCACTCAAAGGGTTTTATTTTGAAGTTAAAGTAAGCCATTAAGATTTTTAAACTAGATAGCACTTATATCTATGAAAGACCATGATGACAATGGCATAGAGACCTAACTAAAGTTGAGTAGAAACAAAGATATTGTTATATGTTAGAAATGTATATAGGTGCTACATCACTGGGGTGGAAACTAAGTCATTAACTTGCGAATGGAAAGAAAAGGGAAAATATCAAGAAATATTCATAATGGTGAGTTGAATTGTAGCATTTGGAAAGTAGGGAATGGCTGTTTCTAGTTTTCTAATATGATCATTACATTCCCTTGTATTGCAATTAAAGAGGACAAAAGTGTCTTGCACGTAGGAGCTAGGTGGGAGTTTGGAGAATATGCATTATTTACAGGAGAGAACAAAGTTTACTAGTGACCAATTAGACTTAAAAGTTTTTATGCCTTCTGATTTAATGTTATTTTGTTAGAAGTATTCATGGCATATTTTTTACTTTTTAAGTGTGATGATCAAAGGAATGACTTTGATAAGTTAAATTCACAAAACAGCATTAAGCAATTTAATATATTTAATCAAATCTAAGTGACCTTGTCCAAGGTGTCTTTTCTTTCATTGATCTATTTAATTCTTAGTTATTTGCCTTGAAGTCATGTTTTGGATGTGCACACAGGTACTTTGCTTTTTCCTCTGTGGCAATGGTAACATTAGGACATGAAAGAAGACATTAAACTTGAAAGAACACAGGTAGTAGTTTAAAGGCAATTTTATTTTCAAGTCCCCATTTGGTAGTCATTCTCCCTGACTCTTCCTGAACCACAGGAAAATGCCCAGGTGTAGGAGATAGCATCTGTGAAAAATCAAGGGAGAGTGAGTGAGGACGTGCTAGGTAGCTTACGGAATGCATCCATCCTCAGATCTACAGTCAGGGTCATATTAGCAGAATACAACCTAGGGCTTGTCAGAAGCACACGAACTTTTCATTTTGTATTTGCAGGACAAATAATTCTATTTTTGTTGTTATTTAGTCGCTAAGTCATGTCTGACTCTTTGTGACCCCATGGACTATATAGCCTGCCAGGCTCCTCTGTCCGTGGGATTTCCCAGGCAACAATACTTGAGTGTGTTTCCATTTCCTTCTCCAGGGGATCTTCCTAACCTGAGTTAGGCAGACAAGCTTCGGCAGGCAGATCCAGGGAAGCACCAATTCTATTTTTGTATCATTTATTTATTTAGGTTCTCTTTCATGACATTCATGAGAGATTATGAATTCAATAGCGAGTCTGGAAAAATAGCTTTTGGACCAAGAAACATTGAAGTACAACCTCTCTATGCTTATTATTCCATTGACTACTGGATGAGTGTTTCTATTTCAACATCAAATAACTTGAAAGTAAGTCTGAGGAGCACCTGATTAGTTGGCTAGTTAGGTGATTGTTGCAAAGTAAGTTTCCATTCATAGTTCAAAGAAGCATGCATGAAAATATAGAGTGCTGTGTGCCATAGACATTCTTAGTCATAACAACACATTTATTTAAAGGGCTGCATAAGAAGGAAGGGAGATTAAAGAAAGCATATGAGGGGAAAAAAATAAAATCAGTAGCTGATCACTGGCAGTACCTCTTGCTTGTACTGAGGATGTTCATAGCAGATATGCTTGGTCAGATCAGCTACCATGGCCCTTTGTCAGGTGGTGGAAAATTTGATTAAACTGAAGAATTCTGATAGTGGTTCAAAAGACTTAAGAAGCTATGTTAAAGTTTACCTTTGTTCAAAGAATATAAAACAGTCAAACTTTTTTTCAACTCAGCGAATGTCTTGTTTTTTTTAAGATCCTAAATTCTGCAATGACTGATGATTTCTTGCTTCCTCTATCCATTCAAATTATTTACCCCATACTTGAAGTAGCAAGTTCAATATGATTACATCAGTATGAGTTCTAGATAATATTAATTTTCAGCTGTGAATATGGTTAGACTACCTGCAGCTTCACATCCGGAAAATGTTGCCTCTTGTCTTCTATAATTAATCTGCTCCATAAGTAGGTGCTCTCAAAGTTCATGATAACAGGATGCTTTCTCAGATTTTATTACCACTTTTAATAGGCTTAGAGGAAAAGTGTTTAATATTTTTATGTTTAACTCAATAAACAGTTGGTAAATAGGGCTGCATTTCTAGGCAAACTGAATTTGTAATATTTGACATCAAATACAACCCAGATTTAATTGCATAAGACCTTGAATCAAGCTGGTTTTGCAAGTGTGCCCTATTTTAGTGTTGTAAATACAAGTAACTATTTTTTTTTAATTCAAGAAAATTTTTCATGTCACTGTCGCTTTGTGGTTTTGTGTTTTACTGTTTCAAATTTAACTTCCACCAGACTAATAAAGTGATGTCTATAAACTTGGAAATACGTTTAATGACAGAATACTAAATACTTTTAAATACAATACATTTGGACAAAACAAGGTAATTGCTCACACTTTGGACAATCTTACCTCACAGAGTCAGGCTTTCTCTAAAAATGTGGTTGTTTATAAATAAAACGAAACAAGAAGCCACCCTCTTTGTCAAGGGCTTCCACGATCGCTAAGTGGGTAAAGAGTCTACCTGTAATACAGGAGCTGCAAAATACATAGGTTCAATCCCTGGATTGGGAAGATCCCCTGGAGGAGAAAATGGCAACCCACTGCAGTATTCTTGCCTGGAGAGCCCCATGGACAGAGGAGCCTGGTGGGCTGCAGTCCAAAGGGCTGCAAATAATCAGACATGACTGAACATGCAGACACTTACCATCACTCTTTGTTTAAAATGCTTAATTATATTACCATCTCTACCATTTTAAGCTATTTAAAAGATATCAATCATTTACTTTCCCACCAGTAATCTAGTATTTCTGTGATTGTAGCTGTCTTGCCTTTTGAGACATTTCTGATTATCTGCACATCCGAACACACAGATACACAAAGAATCAAGAGAAAAAGGGTATTCTGAGTAAGCAAGAGGTAATTCCCTTACATTTTGCATTCAGTTTCTTCTATCTTTTTGTTACCTTTAAAAGCTTAGACAGATTTTGTTTGTTTTAAGGCTTACTGATTTATTATTCACATCTGAATTGAGATAATTGATATTGATCTCTATGCCTTGTAGATTATCATTGTCTAGGGAGGAAGTTATTCTAACGGTAGTATATCTGGAATAAGTAGCATTCTTGACAGGAAAAAAAAAAAAAGGCAATATCTAAACCTGAGGAAGAAGGTTTGATCTTGTGAGTCTTAAAATTGTTAAACTGGGGAGAGCATGAATACTGTAGTAATAGTGTATGAAGCTTTCTTTTCTAAGAGCTAAAAGTACTCTGGATAGGAGAGACACTGAAAAGAGAAAAAAATAAATGAGTAAACAAAAAGTCATTTCAGCAGGTGAGTCCTTGACATGAAAAAGAGCTAATCTGAAGTGGCTGGAGACTGAGTAGACCTTCAGAATCATTTTTAATGAACAAAGTGGCAAAGGGACTTTACACTTTACCCTTTAGGCATATGAATGAGAATTCTTTTTGTCAAAATTTCTTGTACATCTCTTTGCTTCAAAACACGCCTCTTTCTTTCCCCTTCAGAATGTATTTCTAGATCCTGAATAAAGAATTTGTTCTCTATGTTCTTTTCTCCCTCTGCACACAATGATGAAAATCTTCATTCTTTAAAACAAAACATAGTCAAATGTTAAGTAACATTTCCACCTTTATATTTGGACACAAAAATTAAATAGATAAATACACAAATAAAAGGGTTAGCTATGCAATGCTAGGATATGCCTCCTAATTCTCCGTGAATATAAATATCATGTCATAGCCCACAGTAATTGCTGCCAAGATATCACTGATAACCTACAATTCAGATAATTACAGTATGATGGTATGCAAGGGGTTTTAAACATGTGACTCTTAGTCTCTCTAACTAAATCTCCTCCAAGAGCATTCCTTACCCACTAGAGTCTGACATGTCTCATGCACTTTGAAAGCTTCCACTCTATTCCAGAAGCCTTATGCATTTGAGAATTTATACAAGAAGCTAACTTAGAAAGTCAATGCATTTAGATTAAAAAGAGGTGATAGATGTCATCCAACCCCACACCCACATTTTACGAACAGGTCAGTTAGGCCAGGAGGATGGTCTAATGGTCAAATCATGTTACAAAAATGCCAGGAGTAACATTTTAATATTATTAGTTAATATACAACATAGGTATATCACAGATATATTATCATAATTTTTCTGGTTTTATTTACCCTGGCTTTATAGTAGAACAAGAAAAGAATGTAATGAAATGATACTGTTATTAATATGCACATTAAAATCACTGAAATATACAATGGCCTAAGAAATGATATAGGAAGACTAACATGAAGATTACAAAATTTACCTTAAATCTATAGATAATTGAAAAAACAGGAAACACCAAACTAGCAATAAAAATATCAGGCTTCCTATTATAACACATTATCCCAACAAGTCAAAGTATACTGTCACTATAAACTATCTTAACTCCATAAATAAATTCAATATTTTCCCCCAAACATGTTACACACACAGAAACTTAACACTCTGAATACCAATTTTATTTTTATTTATATTATAGCATATTCTCAAAATGACAAAACCCTAAGTTGTCACTGTATTTAATAGGTTCACAATTTAAATCAATTGAGCTAACTGCAATTCACATGAAGTTGCAGAATTCACATGAAACTGTACAAAATAATAAAGATCCTATTTATCCTTCGTTGCTGTTGTTCAGTCACTGAGTTGGACCTGACTCTTGGTGACCCTATGGACTGTAGCCCACTAGGCTCCACTCTCCATGGGATTTCCCAGGCGAAAATACTGGAGTGGGTTGCCATTTCCTTCTCCAGGGGATCTTCCCCATCCAAGGTCGAACCTGAGTATCCAGCACTGGCAGGCAGATTCTTTGTGGCTGAATCTCCTGAGAAGCCCCATGTATCCTTGGCTCAGTTCCAGCAACGGCAGTGTCTTACAAAATATATACATTCTTAGAACTGGGATTTCTACATTACAGTCAAGACACAGAATTTCCATCGCTACCTAGATTTTTCCTATTGTCCTTTTACAGCCACACCAATATACTTTTCTACCTTGTCTCTACTCTCTGGAAAGCACTAATCTGTTCTTCATTTCTACAATTTTAACATCAATTTTTACAAACTTCCTAAGGATAGAAATATTTGAAAGAAAAGCTAAGCTTTTAAATCAGCAATAGTATTTTATATCATTGTTCTTTCAGTATATGGAATTCATTTTCTCCTAAATTTTATTGTTAAGTTAGTTTTTACATTATCTATCACTATAGATTTATCAACTGATATTCCTTATTTAATAAAACTTCCCCATTGTTTACATTTTGGAAAAGGTCAGTTTTCATTCCAATCCCCAAGAAAGGCAATGATGAAGAATGTTCAAACTACCATACGATTGTGCTTATTTCACATCCTACCATCATAATGCTCAAAATCCTTCAAACTAGGCTTCAACAGTATGTGAACCAATAACTTCTAGATGTACAAACTGGGTTTAGAAAAGGAGAACTAGAGATCAAACTGCCAACAGCTGTTGGATCATAAAACGAGTAAGGAATTTTTTTTTTTTTAAGTCTACTTCTGCTTTATTGACTATGCTAAAGCTTTTGACTGTGTGGATTACAATAAGCTGGGGAAAATTCTTGAAGATATGGAAATACCAGACCACCTTACCTGTTTCCTGAGAAACCTGTATTCGGGTCAAGAAGCAACAATTAGTACTGAACATGGAAGAGCAGACTGGTTCCAAATAGGGAAGAGAGCACATCAAGGCTGTACATTTTTATCCCGTTAACTTATATGCCAAGTATATCATGAGAAACACTGGGCTGGATGAAGCACAAGCTGGAATCATGACTGCTGGGAGAAATATAAACAACTTCAGATGACACCACCCTTATGGCAGAAAGTGAAGGGGAACTAAAGAGCCTGTTGATGAAAGATCAAAGAGGAGAGTGAAAAAGCTGGCTTAACACTCAACATTCAAAAAATTAAGATTGTGGCATCTGGTCCCATCATTTCCTGGCAAATTGATGAGGAAACAATGGAAACACTGACAGATTTTATTTTCTTGGGCTCTAAAATCACTGAGGATGGTGACTGCAGTCACAAAATTAAGATTCCTGCTCTTTGGGGGAGAAAAAAAAAAAAAACTATGACAAACTTAGCATATTAAAAAGCAGAGACATCACTTTGCAAACAAAGATCTGTATAGTCAAAGTATAGTTTTTCCAGTAGTCATGCAGAGATGTAAGAGTTGGACCATAAAAGGATGAATGCTGAAGAATTGATGCTGTCAAATTGTGGTGCAGAGAATACTCCTTAGAGTTCCTTGGGCAGCAAGGGAATCAAAGCGGTTAATCCCAAAGGAAATCAACCCTGAATATTCATTGGAAGGACTGATGAGGAAGCTGAAGCTCCAATACTTTGGCCACATGTTGTGAAGGGCCTACTCAATGGAAAAGACCCTAATGTTGGGAAAGATTGAAGGCAGGGAGATAAGCCAGTGGCAGAGGATCCAATTGGATGGCATCAGAGAATCTGACTGGATGGCATCACCAACTCAATGAACATGAATTTGAGAAAATGCTGGGAGATAGTTAAGCACAGCAAATGCTGGCATGCTGCAACTCATGGCATCACAAGGCGTTGGACATGACTTAGAGACAACAACAATGAGAATTTAAGTGAAAATATGAAGTACAAAACATTAAATTGGAATTTAGGTACTGGATCACGTTACTTCTTAGTGATATGTCTTTGGAAGACAGAATTTTGGTGCCGTATGTATTTTAATTTAAAAATTTCAGAGGTTGCAATCATCCTTAAAACTCACAAAATGTATGATTCCATTTATAATAAAATGATTTTCACAGAAAGGACTTGAATCTTCTCTTCAAAGGTAGTTTACTTTTCTTTTTTTTTTTAAAATATAAAGTAGCAGAACTGAAGTGACTTAGCAGCAGCAGCAGCAGAACCACAAACATGGCAAAAAATAAACATGTTTTAAATGCAGCAGAATTGGTTCATGCCTACTGGAATTTGAACAGACATGGCATATCTGGCCAATTATTGTCACAGCCATGTATGATTAATTTTATTATGCAAGGATCTCTACATTTTAATGCCAGAGATGGTAAATTTCAGGGCTTAAATATTATGATATGTATTACTTATACTTGTGTCTTGGTATAACCCTTCTTTCATGCCTCCTCATTCTTGTCCATATGAATCTCAGAGGATAAATACACTTGTAAGGAAAAAATATAAAGGAGCTATTTAACTAAAAATTATGTAAGACAATTATTCATTCATTCAAAAATAGTGCCTAATATACACCATGTACTTCTCTACATGTTGGTAATGTTCAGTTCAGTCGCTCAATCATGTGTGACTCTTTGCAATCCCATGAATCCCAGCACGCCAGGCCTCCCTGTCCATCACCAACTCCTGGAGTTCACTCAAACTCATGTCCATCAAGTCGGTGATGCCATCCAGCCATCTCATCCTCTGTCGTCCCCTTCTCCTCCTGCCCCCAATCCCTCCCAGCATCATGGTCTTTTCCAATGAGTCAACTCTTTGAGTGAGGTGGCCAAAGTATTGGAGTTTCAGCTTTAGCATTAGTCCTTCCAATGACTGATCTCCTTTAGAATGGATTGGTTGGATCTCCTTGCAGTCTAATGGACTCTCAAGAGTCTTCTCCAGCACCACAGTTCAAAAGCATAAATTCTTTGGCGCTCAGCTTTCTCCACAGTCCAACTCTCACATCCATAAATGAACACTGGAAAAACCATAGCCTTGACTAGATGGGCCTTTGTTGGCAAAGTAACGTCTCTGCTTTTGAATATGCTATCTAGGTTGGTCATAACTTTCCTTCCAAGGAGGAAGCGTCTTTTAATTTCATGGCTGCAGTCACCATCTGCAGTGATTTTGGAGCCCCGAAAAATAAAGTCTGACACTGTTTCCACTGTTTCCCCATCTATTTGCCATGAAGTGATGGGACCAGATGCCATGATCTTGGTTTTCTGAATGTTGAGCTTTAAGCCAACTTTTTCACTCTCCTCTTTCACTTTCATCAAGAGGCTCTTTAGTTCTTCACTTTCTGCCATAAGGGTGGTATCATCCGCATATCTGAGGTTATTGATATTTCTCCCGGCAATCTTGATTCCAGCTTGTGCTTCTTCCAGCCTAGGGTTTTTCATGTAGCAGTGAACAAAAAGAATTCTTTCTCTCTTGGAGCTGACATTCATAACGTCATAAAAACAGTCATTTTTGATAGCCACATGAAAAAGCAACACTAAGGAAGACAAGGCAGGGCTTTTTCAGCTCTATAGGGACACATCACGGTTCAGTGTTTTGGCAGACACCAGGAAGCACATGTCCTTTGCTCTTGTTGTTGGACACAGTGATTTGTTGCAAGTTTTATTACACTTCCCTTGGTGGCTCAGACGGTAAAGTGTCTGCCCACAACGTGGGAGACCTGGGTTCGATCCCTGGGCCGGGAAGATCCCATGGAGAAGTAAATGGCACCCCACTCCAGTACTCTTGCCTGGAAAATTCCATGAACTGAGGAGCCTGATAGGCTACAGTCCATGGGGTCGCAAAGAGTCGGACACGACTGAGCGACTTCACATTCACCTTATTACACTTAGTGAAAATATGGAGAATGCCAGGAAAATGTTCTTCATGAATTTAGCAATAAACTACAGAAGAGGTGCCTATCAAAGAGAATTTTCACCACAGAGCAGAATTGCAATGACTTTTTGTTTCATAAACCCAGCAGTGCCCATCAATCAGAATGGGTAACAGACTGCGAAGATAAAGTAGAAGTTTCATGAAGTCGGATACTACCAGATAACTGATGCATCTTGGAAACACATGCTAAAGGCAGTTTTGGAGCTTCCCAAACCTCCCAGAAGTGCTGTGTTGGTGTACCCTGATCGGAAACCACTGCACGTTATCTTGGGTCACAACCGATTTGAGCTAAAGCTACCGTGAATAAATTATGTGAGTGCAGACACCCTGTGTGCACTCAACTTTCTACCTCTGGACCACGGAATTTGTAAAAACCTGTCCAGCTCTTCCTAGAATTTTCAAAGTGTTAATACCCCCTCAGTGTACAAGTCTCTCCGCTTTCAGAGGAACCATTCTGAAGTGCAGTATACGTGGCTCCTAAAGGCTCCTCATCATAACAGATTCCTAATCACCAGAGGGGTAATAAGTCAATCGTGTATCTAATTCCCTATGTATTCCTTGATCCCTACCTAACTCTCCATGTTCCTTCATGTAAACTTTCTGAGATTATCCTGTAACAAATGATATAGGCTCCAGAGAACCTAAAAGAGGGTTAGAATTCCTCATTAGGGGTAAAGAGTCAGTAACATACTAGTTTCACATATAAGGATGTCCTTGGTTTGTGAATGTTTTACTTTAAAACCATAACAAATGAGGAATCCAAATAAGTAATAAAGCTAATACTTCATCTCTTACCAATTTTGAATGAAGAAAAGAGATGTAATTAAGGGTAAATAAGCAATTATAAAGCAAGGATGGTTAAAATATACAATTGCGTTCATATATAATATTTTTCTGTAAGTTAGTTATCTAATATTAACTGTTCTCTTAATCATGATCATATGCTTAAATAGCAAATGTAGCTAATACTGCCTGAATTTGAAACAATGGAAAATCATTTGGAATTCTCTGAAAATATTTTTATCAAGTATAACCTTTGTTATAAGAAATAGAAAGAAATAAAAAGTAACATAATCCCTATATTTCATGCAGTAGAGATACAAATTCTGTATGTGAAAATATCAATAAGACAAGTTAGCAGTAATATATCATAAAGGATATAACTAGACACTTGGAAGTCAAAACTGGGAAAGTTCAGTTAATGTTCAAAGAAAATATGGTAAAGAAGGAATCATTTGTAAAAATTTTTGTTGCTGGAAAGAATACTGACATGCAAAATTGCTGTATGCAGGGGGAATGGTATAAATAGAAGTGCCAAATTATAACAAATCCTCAGGAACTGGTGACTCAAATCAAATTAACTGGAATAACACAGTTGTTTGGAAGTGATTAGAAAAGATTTGGAGATAGATTGTGAAATCCTCAAAAAACATGGATGCTGCATTACTTTAATCCAAAAACAGTAAGTGAAGAATTGAAGTCACTCAGTCGTGTCCGACTCTTTGTGACCCCATGGACTGTAGCCTACGAGGCTCCTCTGTCCATGGGATTTTCCAGGCAAGAGTACGGGAGTAGGCTGCCATTAAATAAACTTTTGTTAGATTAATTTATCTTATCCTTAGATTTGATCACTGTGTATCTTTAGGAACAAAATAAATAGTGGTTTGAGATTGGAGGGTGCTTTTAGTTACAGGAATCGCTGGAGAAACAGTACTGGGCATAAGCAGGAAACAATGAAAGCCCAACTTTGGACTGAAATGAAAAATGAAGAGTAGACGGTCTGTGTGAATATAGCAGAATAGATCCACTGGGGAGCCCTGGCAATCTGCACGTTTCCACATAAGCCAGACATAGGCAACTCTTATTACAGATTGGTCCAAGTCTTGACATACGGTTTCAGGATCGTCCTTGGAACATGGTGGGAGTAATGTACCGACCACCTCCCTATCTTGCAGACGTTCTCTGTCTTGCAGACAGCTGCCACAGTGTCTTCGCTTCCCTTTATGTCCCATCTCTCTTTTGGATGTAAAGTTGCTTGGCTATAATCTAACACTGACTGGTCAATGTTAAAATGACCCACTGCTCATGTCTCCTGTCTTCTGGACCATCCGGTTTGGTTTCATTCTGTGGGACTAGGGATGCGAGGAGCTGAAGAAATGCTGATCTTGTTTTTCTGTATATGTAACAAAACTGTTAATTCCATTAAAAAAAAAAAAGGAAGAGGAAAAAGTCATTTGCAAAGAAGTATAAATTTAATAATTTAAAAGGAAGAATGGAGAAAGTTGATGATGGAAATAACTCAAGATTGGGGATTGTAAAACTGGCAAGGACTGTACAATTTTGGAGTTATTTGAATGGAACCCCAAGAATATCTACTCATGTCTCCCATTCAGAAAATGAAAGCAAACATTCTGCAGTGTGTACAGAGTTTTAAAGGATTAATTACTGGGGGAGGTGAGTCAGATAACTATTTTCTTAAAAATCAAGAAAATGTTATCAGAGTGATAAACAGGACAACTTGGAAATAAGAAAGGTTGAGTATGAAAACTTAAAATAAGAAAACTAAATCACGATCTCTAAGACCCTATTGAATCTTTTAGTTATCATTTTATCCTTCTGCATGTTACAAAGTAGATGATCAATATAATGGAATATTTTTTAAAGTAAACATATTCAAATACTTTCTTAACCCCTGTTTACACTTTGTCACTGTATATTCTAACACACATACACAAAACAATTGTGTTTTCTGTTATAAAAGTTTTGAGAGATCCTTTAAAAACTCAGTATGGATAAAAATTATATATTAGTATCTTAAAGTTTTAGTCTATCAAAAAATATGTACTTTAGAGCAGTTATATGTAACGCTACTATAAGCGGAGACCTTTTTGTGATCTTTATTTTTCATAATTAGTAATGTTTTAATGAGATTTAAGAAAAACTTTGAACCTATTATTCTAACATTCATAGAATAGCATACGTTTGTGAGCACTGTCAAGCATGTGCTGAGCAATACTCGTTACTGTTAGCAAGAAAACATAAACACTTCAATAAGTAAAGCTACTTTTATTACTCATTCTTGTTGGTAATTAAAAAGTAATAAGTTCTTAACAAATGATGGCAAGAATGTGGAGACAGTGAACTACTGTTGATGGTACTGTAAATTTTTGCAACCACTATGGAAAACCATATGGAGGCTTTTCAAAATGCTAAAAACAGAACTATCATATCATCCAGCAATTCCATTCTTGAATGTAAAAGAACTTGAAAACACTGATTGAAAAGATACACCCCAATGTTCATAGCAACACTGTTTATAATAGTCAAGATATGAAAACAAACTAAGTGTGCATCAACCGATGAATGGATAAAGATGTGGCATTTAAAATAATGGAATCTTGTTCAGCCATAAAAAAGTGGAATAATGCTCTTCGTAGCAACGTAGATGAACCTAGAGATTCTCATACTAAATGAAGTAAGCCAAACAGAGAAACACAAGAAACATATGATCCTGCTTTTATGGGAATTATTTTAAAAAATGAATGAATACACAAAACAGAAATAGACCCACAGACATAGAGAAGAAACATAGTTACCAAAAGGCAAAGTGGGAGGGAAAACAGTAGGTGTTTGGGATTACCATACACACACTACTACATACAAGCTAAATAATCAACAAGGACCTACTATATAGCACAGGGAACTCTACTCAATATTTTATAATAACCTATGGAAAAAAGAATCTGGAAAAACCAGATATCTGTGTATATTTAACTGAACGACTTTGTTGTACACCTGGAACTAACACAACACTGTAAATCTACTATACTTCCAATATAAATAATAAATAGGGTAAAAAACAGACTCACAGGCAGAGAACAAACTAGTGATTACCAGTGGAGAGAGCGTGAGAGGGGTAGGCAAGATAGGTGCATGGGTTAAGAGCTACATCCTCACATGCTACTGTAGTATGGAAAATAAGCAAACTAAGTGATTCACTACGCTGCACACACCGGACAAAATGACACTGTACATCCACCACAATCAGTAAAAGTTAATGAGCTTCAGATTCTTATTTTCACTAAAATGTGTGATACTTATGTTAATCATTACTTTAAATTTCTAAGTGTATCACAGTATGCCAAGGTCTCCTTTGGATACCTTCCCCAAAAAAGTTTTACCTTCAAGAGCTAGAGTGAAAGCAAGGAAGTCGGTAACGAAGCCTGCAAGGGGACAACGTACCCTGGCGTACCAGAGGACTTCCAGGAATAAAGCTATCCATCCTTTCAGTAAGGCAAAGGAAGTCAGTAACGAAGCCTGCAAGGGGACAACGTACCCTGGCGTACCAGAGGACTTCCAGGAATAAAGCTATCCATCCTTTCAGTAAGGCAAAGGAAGTCAGTAACGAAGCCTGCAAGGGGACAACGTACCCTGGCGTACCAGAGGACTTCCAGGAATAAAGCTATCCATCCTTTCAGTAAGGCAAAGGAAGTCAGTAACGAAGCCTGCAAGGGGACAACGTACCCTGGCGTACCAGAGGACTTCCAGGAATAAAGCTATCCATCCTTTCAGTAAGGCAAAGATCTGAAAGCCAGTTTTTCTCACTTGACGGTAGAGCAGTATAATCAGAGTAAAGTCCTCTTTGGACAGTTGTGAACATAATAGAAGAGAAAGTCATATATTTACCATGCTGTAATAGAATATTTTGTAATAATACTCATTTTGAAGTACTGCCAAGGCTTTTGTAAGAAGTAATGGAAATGCTGCATTAGTATGAATAAGAAACGATGATTCTCTCCAGCAATAAAATGAATGATAGCATTCTTTATTACCGTTGCCAGAAAATTTATACTGACAAGTATACCCATATAATTCATGGCATGACACAGAACACTGTATTGTCTTGTCAAATAAGGGAGCATTTTAATTTAAGATAAATTGTACTTTACAAGCTGGTACAGACTTCATAGATCATTGATCAAAGTTCTAATCATTAAGATTGATCTATTTAAGTTAAAAATGAATTTTCAAATACTCTGATTATGGAAAAAGAAAGTTTAACTGTAGCCATGGGTTAAGATCATAATCTGGAGAATATTAAAAGTGAGATTCTTTATGAAAAGAGGTTTCTTTGGTAATGTTAGTTTCTAAAGATTAAGGATGCCTCATGCTTTGCTTAGTTTAAGGAAGAAAAATAATTTTGACATTTAGCAAGAATTATATATGAAAATTATGGTGTTACTGGAGATACTTTAATCACTTTTTGGCCTGAATCATGTAATGGATGCTATTAATAGAAGTAATTTATTCAATGGTCTCACTCTGATTCAATTGGTTTGAATCAGCAAAGTGTGATCTAAAATAGTCACTGGCTGAAACAGACTGATTTTCATGTCACTTTTCTAGAATAACACTTCAATTAGATATTCCATGATACACAGTATCTTACAACTAACCACCTAAATCTATTTTTAAAAAATTTCATTTTAACTCTAAATATTTATTGGGTAATAGGCAAGAGTCAGGAATAAAAATATCTTAAAGCTCTAAAAATCAACTTGAAAATTATATGAATATCAATAAATTAATAAAAGGGAAAAATTTTGGTAACATTTAAGCTACTCAGTTATTACCTTAAAAATACAAACAATAGTTTATTTTTAAATTAAAGTTCTTCAACAAATGTTGATTTTTATCATGTATATGCACATTTTGATGTCAAAATTTAATGAAATACAAATATATATTCTTCAAGATACCAGTTCATGAATTGGAAGACTCAGTATTGTTAGGATGTTCAATCTTGATCTATTGAGTCAATGTAATTCCAAAGTCTCATTAAGCTATTTTATAGCTATGACCAATTAAATTTAAAGCCTATATGGAAAGGCGACATGCTTACATAGCCAACACAACGCTGAAAAAGAAGAAAAAATTGGAGTTCTTGATCTGATTTCAAGAGTAACTGTTAAGGTAATCAAGATGGTGTGATATGTCTAAAGAAAAGACATACAGATCAATGGAGCATAACCAAAAACCCAAAAAAAGATACACACAAATGAAGTCAATAGATTTTCAACAAAGGTGCAAAGAAGAAATGATCATCTTTACAAGAAATGGTGAAGCAATAATTGAATTTCTGCATGCAAAAAGACACAATGATTTTACACTTTTCACAAAAATTAAATCAGAATAGATTATAGACTTGTACATAAAGTCCAAAACAAAAACTTCTGAAAGAAAAGTCTTCCTAACCTTGGGTTTGATGATGAGTTTTAGATATAATACCAAAAACACAATCCATGGCAAAAAATATTGACAAGTGGGACCTCATAAATTTTATTTTTATACTTTTACTTTGGACATCTATTCATAATATTATCTATTTTCAATGGGTATAAATTTTATACAGTATGTGCTTTATGTTTCCATTAACAGTATATATTTTCCTATATCATTATATAGTATTTATGGTCTTGATACCATTTTAGAAAAGTGTTTACATAATTACTTTGAAATGAAAATGTAGAAAAAATATTTAATAGCAACTAGAAAAAATATGATTAATATGCTACATGTAAATAAGTATGACTCAGGAGGATTATAATCATAAAATTGTGATAATTTTGATATTACTTTCACTTGAAAATATGTAGTATATCCTACTCTAGTATAATTAGTTAAAATTAATGACTACAAATCTCTTTTTACATATATGCTCAAATAATGATTAGAAGTACCTTTTTGTATGACTAAATGAAAGTGAAGGAAGTGAAGTCATTCAGTCATATCCAACTCTTTGCGACCTTATGGACTATACAGTCCATGGAATTCTCCAGGCCAGAATACTGGAGTGGGTAGCTTTTCCATTCTCCAGGGGATCTGCCTAACTCAGGATCAAAACAGGTCTCCTGCATTACAGAAGGATTCTTTACCAGCTGAGCCACAAGGAAAGCCCAAGAATACAGGAGTGGGTAGCCTAACCCTTCTCCAACAGATCTTCCCAACATAGGAATTGAACCAAGGTCTCCTGCATTGCAGGAGGATTCTTTACCAACTGAGCTATTAGGGAAGCCCCTTTGTAACACTTAGATGACTGAAAAATGTTTCCTTAAAGAACTAAGGTAACTGTGAATTCACAGATGTAAATACAAAAGCAGTGTTAGATAATGTTTGATGCTGCTCATGCCTTTTATCCCAAGAAAAAAACCATGAGACTCTAAACATATGTTGGATTTTAGAAATGATTCCAAACATGTCTCAAGTGAGGCACTCATATTGACACTGAGCAGCAGTGTGGCATTTTTGTAAAGAGAATGGACTGTTCACAATATTTAGGGTCAAATCCAAGTTTTGCCATGTACTAGCTGGGTGACATTCTTTCTGTGACTCAGTTTTCTCATCTTCAAAATAGGAGCTATTTATATTACTTTTTTTAGGAGCTCCCCCACTGGCTCAGTGGTAAAGAATCTGCCTGCAATGCAAAAGATGCAAGAGACGCAGTTTCGATCTCTGGGTCAGGAAGATCCCCTGGAGGAGGGCATGGCAACCCACTCCAGTATTCTTGCCTGGAAAATCCCCATGGACAGAGGAGCCTGGTGGGCTGCAGTCCATGGGGTTGCAGAGTCGGACACAACTGAGGGGCTAAACCACCACCACAGGAGTATTTTCACAGTTTAAAATCCTGCCTCTGTATTCTGCCTATTTATCTTCTTTGCCCCTATACAATCTCTAGCAACCTCTGACTTTTTTTTTTTGTCAGTCTCTACAATTTGCCTTTTCCAGAATGCCATATATTTGGAGTCATGCAGTATGCAGTCTTTTCAAGAGATTAGTTTCTTTCACTTAGTAATACATATTTAAGGTTCTTCCATGTCTTTTCATGGTTTCACAGCTTAATTTTTTGGATTTAATATTCCACCATCTAGATGTACCACAGTTTATCTATTCACATGCTGAAGTACATTTTGGTGGCTTGCAGGACAAGAAGGGGATGACAGAGGATGAGATGGTTGGATGTTTTCACTGACGGGATGGATGTAAGTTTGAGTAAACTCCAGGAGTTGATGATGGACAGGGAAACCTGGTGTGCTGCATTCCATGGGGTCGCAAAGAGTCGGACACGACTGAGCAACTGAACTGAACTGAGGATTTGGCCATTATGAATCAAGCTACTACAAATATTCACCTGCAAATTTTTATATGGACATAAGTTTTAAACTAGGTAAATATAAAGGAGAGTGATTATTGTATCTTATAGTAACAGTACCTTTAGTTTTTCAAGAAACAACAAAACTCTTCCAAGGTTGCTATACCCCTTGATACGTCCTGGTAATAGTGGATGAGAGTTCCTGTTGGTTCACATCAAAATCAGCCTTGGGTGTTCCCGGGACTCTGGTTTGGTGATTCTAACTGTTGCATAGTGGCATTTCATTCTGTTAACGTGTATCTCCCTGATGAGTATGGTGTGAGGCATCTTTTCATATGTTCATCTGCCATCTGTGTATCTTTTGGGGGGAAGTTTCTCAGTCTGTTCAGGCTGCTACTGGGAAAAAAATACAGGTTGTGTAAATGACCAGCATGTATTTTTCATAATTCTGGAGACTGGAAAGTCTAAGAACAAGGTTCTGGACAACCCAGTGTCAAATGAGGGCCCATGTGCTGGCTCATACCTCTCTTACTGTCTCCTCACACGGTGGAATGGGAGAGGGAGCTCTCTGGGGACCCTTGACAGGGCACTAATTCCATTCATAAATACTCCACCCTCAAAGCCTAATCAGCTTCCAAAAGCCTCGCCTTCTAATACCACCACATTGAGGGTTAGCTTTCAACACATCATTCTGGAAAGGACACGTTCAGCCTATCGCACGTGCTCAGTTGCTAAACTGAGTCCGACTCTTTGTGACCGCATGAACCGCAGCCCGCCAGACTCCTCTGTCCATCCTCTGTGCCAAGAATACTGGAGTGGGTTGCCATTTCCTCCTCCAGGGCATCTTCCCCACTCAGGGATTAAACTCAAGGCTCCGGCACTGGCAGGCAGATTCTTCATCACTGAGCCACCTAGGAAGCCCTCCAGTCTATAGTAGTGGTTTTTGGGTCTTTGACCCATTTTTCAATTATGTTTTTTCCTCATCATTGAGTTTTAACAGTTTTCTGTGTATTTTGGATAACAGAGCTTTATCAGGTAAGTGTTTTGCAAATATTTCTTCCAGTTTGTAGCTTGTCATTTCATTCTAATGACATTCCCTTTTTCAGAGAAGTTTTTAAAAATTCTAGTAAAATTCAAGCTATCACTTCTTTCTTTCATAGATCCTGCCTTTGGCATTATTTCTAAAAATCTGTCAGCGTGTTCAATGTCATCTAGGTTTTCTCTTATCTTGTAGGCTTATCTTGTACACTTCCCTGGTGGCTCAGACGGTAAAAGCACCTGTCTGCAATGTGGGAGACCTGGGTTCGATCCCTGCATTGGGAAGATCCCCTGGAGAAGGAAATGGCAACCCACTCCAGTACTCTTGCCTGAAAAATCCCATGGACGGAGGAGCCTGGTAGGCTACAGTACATGGGGTCACAAAGAGTTGGACGCGACTGAGCAACTTCACTCTATCTTGTAGGAGGTTTATACTTTTGTTTTCCATTTAGATCTCTAATTCCTTTTCAGTTAATTTTTGTGAAGGATGTAAAGTCAGTGTCTAGATTCTTTTTTTTCTTGTACATGGAAATTCAGTTATCCCAGCATCATTTGTTGAAGAGACTATCTTTGCTCCACTGCACTGTTTTTGCTTCTTTGACAAAGACCAGCGGATTGTATTTATAGAGGTCTAAATGTGGGCTCTCTATTCTATCCCACTGGTCTAGCTGCCTACTCCTTCACCACAACCATCACGTCTTAATTACTGTAGCTTTATAGTGAGTCTGCGAGCTGCATCACAGCAGTCTCTCAACTTTGTTCTACTTCAATATTGTGTTGGTTATTCTTGGTCTTTTGCCCACAAATAATTTTAACTGTATTACTCATAAAAATATTTCCATAAAGAATATGTAATTATATCACCACAATAATTTTTATATTCTATTACACACAAAAAATAATGATACCCAGTTTCAATAGAAATGAACTGCACAGTTACTTATTCTCTCTTTTCCTCTGACTTTCACTTTAGCTCCCAGTCTCATGCTTACTCTCTTTCCCTCTCAATTAGAAAGGCCCAAACGGATTTATTAAAACAGGCCAAATGAGGAAAAACACTTTTGGGGGGCCCTTAAATTTAACATTTAACACTTATGAAATAGTGTAAGAAACAGAGAAACAAATAAATACATTTTTCTACAGAAAAAGACTAGCTTTATAGGTGATTTGTGCTCAGACTATACACAGACACATTCTGATAAAAAGGTAACTCTATACTTTCCTGATCTTAGTCTAATGCTTTGATACTGAGCAACAGAAAAAAGGAAATGTAATTGTATCTTAGAATTTTTCTCTCTTATGCTCTCTAAAATGGAAAGTATATTTTTTTCTTTGTCAGAATGCTTACCAGAGTGTGGCTTTATTTAATAACAAAAGATATTAAATATTATTAAACATTATAGGTTTATAAATGATTAGATAAAATCACTAGGTGGTCAGATAACCAATTTTTGATAGTGGTGCATCCCACCTTTTGCATGACCACTGTTTTCAGAAATGTAACAGTTTTACAAAGTAAAGTCTGTGTTTTAAAAACAGATAAGACCCATATCAACAAATTGGTTGAAAATATTTAATTATGTAGCTTTTGTGAGACGCTTTGTTCACTGTAGACCAAACAACAAATAAATCACATGGCTTAGAGTGCTTGAGATTTATATTTTGAATAAGGCTAGTCACATTTATACAGATTTAGATTGGTTAAAGAAAATGTGAGATTTTGACTTAACAAACACTATTGCCCCAAGAGATGTGAAGATCAGCCCAGACTGCTCATAGAACATTTATGCACCAGATATCATAATATTTTCCAAGTCAGAAGAAAATTCCAAAAATAATGTGTAACTACATATACAGAGTATAATTAGTTAAGAGAGACTTAAATACCCAAAATAGTGTGGGGATATTAATTATTCAGGAAGATATAATCAGATAAATTAAGGAATACAATGTGTCTGCAGTGAGCAACATGTTCCTGCCATAAAATGTGGGACTGATTCCAAAAACTGACTATATCTCTTTCTGGTAGCTAAGATTTCCAGGTGTATTTTGACTTTATTGCTTAAAGGAGATAATGAAGGTACAAGTAATGATTATATGTATTTTTTCATGATAGGCAAACATGAAACAATTTATTGAAAAGGAAAATGCAATATCAAGAACTATACACCATAACAATTTTGTTTTAAAAGAATCTATATAAAGAAACAGAGAATGTTCTATAAATTTAAAACCAGAGTTATTATTCCCCAATAGCAAGTGCAGGCATTAAAAATAATTTATCAGTTAGTTAACCCTAGTTTAAAGTACAACTGCAACGGCAATTATTCTAGTCTATATGTTTAATTTTGGAGAAGGAAATGGCAGCCCACTCCAGTGTTCTTGCCTGGAGAATCCCATGGACAGAGGAGCCTGGCAGCTACAGTCCACGGCGTCACAAAGAGTCGGACACGACTGAGCAAAAGAGCACGCATGTTTAATTTAATTTGCATTCCCACTTTTCTTTGGACAGCCAGTTGTGTTAGAGGTAGGATTATTTGCTGTGAAATTTGACTTAGAGGTTATTTTTAAAACTTGGGTTTTTAAACATTACTGTGAAAGTATTAAAAACTAATTAAATTAAAATGTCCTCACAACTGCTATCATCGCCTCCCAGAGGCCTAACGTGCTCTCCCTTCCCTGTGCATGCTCTCCCATCTCAGCTTTAGGGAGTATTTTTTTTTTTTTTTTTACAATATTGTATTGGTTTTGCCATACATCAACATGCATCCGCCACGGGGGTACAGTTGTTCCCCATCCTGAACCCCTCTCCCTCCTCCCTCTCCATACCATCCCTCTGGGTCATCCCAGTGCACCAGCCCCAAGCTTCGTGTATCCTGCATAAACCTGGACTGGCGATTCGTTTCTTATATGATATTATACATGTTTTAATGCCATTCTCCCAAATCATCCCCCGGCTCCCTCTCCCACAGAGTCCAAAAGACTGTTCTATACATCTGTGTCTCTTTTGCTGTCTCGCATACAGGGTTGTGCAAGCTAACTCAAGTTGATAAGCACTTGTTTTAGGATCTCACACAGGGTGTTTTCTGTACATTTGTTGGCTGTAAATAATTGATGGGTCTAAGGGATTCTAGACGGGCAACAAGCAATGTGATTGTCACTATCTTAATCTCCCTAGATTAAGAAGAGGGTACCCCATAGGGCATCTGGTCCCTGGACACAAAGCATAATAATGCATATGAAAATTGCTCACTTAGTAGTCTCAGAGAGAACTCTGAAAGTCAACACCATAATAACCTTAAGAAGTAGGTTATTGTTATGACCTTGTTAGAGGTATGGCTAAAGCCTCACACAATGACCACATTTTTAGGGTTACAAAGAAAAACTGGAATTGCAGACTGATACTTTGTATTGCTTGTATTAACGGTACAGTAAAAATTAAATCTGCCATCTGCTATGTCTTTCAGTTTTTTATTTTGATGGTGGTGAAATCACAGCGCCCTAAGGGGTTGTTTAGAATATGCTGACTTCCTTAAGGCTGTCCTAACCCTGCAAATAATGAAAGGGGATAAGTGGATGCACGTGCTCCGTCGCTCAGAAGCGTTCCACTCAGCAATCCCGTGGACTGCAGACTGCCAGGCTCCTCTGTCCATGGGATTTCCCAGGCAAGAATGCTGGAGTGGGTTGCGGTTTCCACCTCCAGCCGATCTTCCCAAGCCAGGGATCGAATCCACGTCTCTCCTGTCTCCTTCACTGGCAGACAGATTCTTTATCACTGAGTCACCTAGGAAGCCCAGAGTGAAAGTAGTACAGGGAAAAAGGTAACAAATGAGTCTACAGGATAGTAGGTCCTGCACCGACGCTTAGCAAGGATTCTACGCAGGCGTCCTGACGTGAAACTACACGCTCTACCCCACGCTTTCTGTGTGTATAAAACACTTCTCTATTTCTGAGTCAATCGAAGGAAGATTTAAAGAGAGATTATCACAGAAAAGGCTAACATGTTAGTAACCAGTCTAAACTACAGTTTTCTTAGAATGAAAAATAGTATATTGAGCTAACTTGAAATTATGAATCCTTAATTATGTCAAAAGGAATGCTAAGGGTCAAGTCACAGACTGTTAAAATCATTTACCAGCAGAGGAAAGAGGCAGATTTTTTTACTTAGAGATGCAAGAGAAATGAAATATGTAAGAATAATTCTGATGGAAATGTTAATATAACTGAGGCAGAGATGAGACAATAGGATTTCAGGATATATTAACTATCATTTTTTTTTAATATTGTCATACAGATATGGCATCCACAGAAAATCATTTATCAACCGATTCTTAGATTTTTATTGACTACTATTTAGGTTTAAATATAGCTTTTAAAACTGATAGCTGATTTATAAACTAGATAAACTCTATTACTATTTGACATGCTTTCAGAAAATCCATTGTGCTTGAATTGACAAATCCTATAAGCTGCCCTGACCTAAAGGTCAGATATTAAATGGTATTGTTAAAGATACTTAACACATAGCTGAATTTTTTTTCGAGATATATCTTAATTTAAATATCACTGGAAATGGAAGAGTGCTGTATAAAAGCTATTCTTAATTGTGTTTGTCAAAAATTATTATATATTTTTCTCCCTCCAAAGAAATTTTCTTTCCTAAATATGAAAGGTAACTTTTTCCTCACAATTGATTTGTTCTGGAAAATATATGGTTGGGCAGGATTACAGACGTGAACTAAAAACTGTTGATAAAAATTCTGACCTGGTTTCACATTTTGGATTATTCCGCTCGTCATAAGCATATTGTGCTTCCCTAATGGCTCAGTGGGTGAAGAATTCTCCTGCAATGCAAGAAATGCTGTGCAATGCAGGAAATGCTGCTTTGATCCCTAGGTTGAGAAGATCCCTTGGAGAAAGAAATGGCAACCCACTCCAGTATTTTTTTAAAATTGCATGGACAGAGGAGCCTGGTGGGCTACAGTCCATAGGGTTGCAAAGAGCTGGGCATGACTCAGTGACCAAGCACACACACAGAGAAGAATACAAGCTATAAAAAAACATTTTTACTACACAAAAATATTGAGACATCTCCAAATAACCACTGTTTCAAGATCTGCTAAAAAAACAAGAAAACAAGGTACTGAGAGACACATAAATAAGGAAGTCAGATTTCGCACACAGTAACTATATGTCTAATTCTGTCCTCACCCATCCCACCCCTCAATTCATGAACACTTGAGTGGGATACTACAGAGGCAGTAGACAAGACTGAACAAATGATTAAAATTGCCATGACAGACCTGGTAAGTCCTTGGGTGGGGGACGGGGAAACATTTCCATCAGTGGAATAAATACACAGATGAACTCCTTAAACAACTTAAATTTTCGTTATTTGTTTTAAACTCACATATAACTAATCATTTGGCATGTCTGAATAACACCTGATTTAACTACTTTTGCTGAGAAATGATTCTTTTTTTTATCTCCAAGAAAATTATTTATATCATAGTTTAGATTTTTCACCTATAAAATTTAATTTCAAAAATTACCTGGTGAATAAGAAATAAGGAAAAAAAGAATGATTTTTTAATGAAAAAATTTAATTTCTTTCAAATTTGGGGCATGAGACTAATCCACTTGCATATCATCAATTTGGAATATAAATAAGCTTTTGTCCTCTCTCGTGAAAGTCTGTCATAGTAATTCAAATGCCACAGGAAAACACTTTAACTCTTATCACACAGTGATGGTCTTCAATGCACTGCTGTTAAAAATATTTACCTGCTGTAATATATTTTTACTCTCTGGAAAAAATGATTTGGTGGTGGGAGGAGCAAAAACTACTTGAATAAAAACAAATCACGAACTGTTGAACTACAACCATAATTTTAAAACAAAGATCTTAAATTGAAAATATCCTTTTGATTATTATAATAACTAGAATTATATTTATGAACTTTTTCCATTACAAACAACTCTCAATGATATACATTATCTTCTTTCTCCTTATAGTTCAGTAGTATTACTTCCAGACTCTGATGAAAAAGCCCAACAAGCAGTGAAAAGAAAGGAGCTTTAAGGCAACCTATTGCAATGCTAAAGACAAAGCATTGGCTGGGATGGTATTTGTTTGGACAGTCATAACTATGATATTAAAAGAGACAGGCCATGCCTGACCTGCTGTTGATATAACCATAGGCTGGCAACACATTCCTCAAGAGCCTCACAAACTTCCATCACTCAAGATTCGTGGTGAACAGATGTTTTCCATCACAGTGATAGTATTTTTACACTGCTTTCATTAAACTGTCATTTCTTAAACTGCTTCAATTTCAGGTCCCTTTTATCACTTTGTTAGTTTTAATGCATCCCTCTGTACCTCGGATGACAGGGAGGTAGCCCTGACTTTAATTGTGTGTATACTTGCCAAAGATTGGGCCCTACACGCTCACAGTAGCCCTCTCTGGAATTGGACCTAATTGCCAAGTGAAAGCAATATTGGAACAAGCAGAAGCATAAAGATCACTAGTTATTCATGGAGTAGAGACTGAGAAGTATTATGTATGTATTAAAATGCTTTGAAGTGAAACATTTACGCAATTCACTTTGAAAGAATCAATAACTTTGATGTATTAGTGCAGTTGAAAATATTGTTCATTTAACATAAAATGGATACAAGACAGAAATAAAATGGATGTTGAGAACCCTACAGTTATCTGGCTAACTCAAAAAACACCCTCGGCACAGCTGAACTAAATGACCCTTTCTAAACATTTCTCCTTGAGGAAAAGGTTAAAGGTGTAAATTTAATACCGTCTTTATACCAAATAGCAATATTTACTTTATTTCTTCATTTCGATGTTTCTTTTTATTTATTTTGTGTTTGCATGTCTTGTGAGGCACAACCATCGGGACCTTAGATCAAAAACAAGCTTAAAAGGGGAATCAACTCCTAAACTATAATTGTTAGAAAATGGAAGCTGTGTCACCCATTACGTACAAGGGCTTACTGATCAGAAAGCCTGTAACATATCAGTCCCTTCTAATTTTGCCCTGGTTTTCCCCCACACCCCTGTGAGAAAATATTAGGAATAAAAATATGGAGAAGGCTTTTTTACAAAAATGAAAAATCCCCTGAATTTGTGATCTGGACATTATGTACTTTAGAGAATCACAAAAGATCAAATTAAGAAAAGTCAATGTTTAAATGTTTAAAGTTCTGCCTTTGGAATTCCTGAAATTAATATAAAGATACTAAATTATACTCTTGACTACGGTGAAGAGTCATTATCCAGGAATTTTTTCCACTGATCTTCTACTTTTCCTTGCAAATCACACTTTTGGGTTATTAACACAATAATGAATTGTGTTGTTATTGTGGTCTCTGATCTTTCAGTAATAAATTTGTATTCCATTAAAAGCAACAGACAGTAAATCAGAGATCAGTTGGATATTGTCACAATATGAATCAGCTCTTTGAGAGAAATTCATTCCTAGGTTATGTTCTGGTTGTGTTGACTGCTTGTTTCTGAAAACAAACAAAATTTTGTGATGCTTGTGTATTGAGTATTTGTTAAGTAGGCACTAAACAAATAATCAAGAAATTATCTCTACAGAAAAAGAAGATGCACTGTTTCCCATACATACCAATGTACACCTCACAATACGAAATTTAATTAGTCAAACTCAATAATTCACAAAGCTGGTAAAAGAATGGTCATGAACAATCACCACCTAAGAAAAGGGATATGATATACAGATATATTTCATTAATGAAACTAATTTAGAATTGTAATTAAATAGATTACTTACTAGCCTACACTATAATTTCATTACACTAAATGATACTGCTTTATCACAGAACATCTATGAAAGAACCCTCCAAATTATGGCATATATTGCACAGTTTCATACATTTAAAATAGATCTATAAGTTTTAGAAAATTGATCCTTCTTTTAAGTAGGCTCAAGAAATTTAAATGCAGGACAATTAGTACATCTAAAACAGTTTCTCACAAAGATAATTATTAAAATTGCTCAAAATTGTTTAAGACTATTCTACCAGTAAGTACATGAAGATGTTAAAAAGTATTATCCTGTGTACTCTCTAAACTTAAGACTAGTTCATGTGTGTGCATTTGAACATATATAAGACTAGAAAAGCTGATTTCTGATTTGTATATTTCCTTCATTCACAAACATTTACTGAGTCTCTACTGTGTGTCCAGTCTCACATTAAATTTAACCTCACCTTTAATTTTAAAGGTGATTTAATAAGTAATTAGAAGACAGACATAATGCATATCCTCACAGATTTTACTATTTATTTAGGATTTACATTTGTGAAGCTCTCCAAGATTGTGTGAAAATTTTCGATCATGTAATTATTTTCCCTATATTAACTTTAACATTTTTCATTTTTCGTAATTTTAAAATTTTTATTTTATGCAATTTGCATATATACTTTATATAGTTTGGGCTCATTTACAATACAAATGATGATATAACTTCATATATTATACCATCATTTGTATTATAAATGAACCTAATAAAACAGACTATCAAAAAGTTTCTGCAAAAACTGAATCATTTTGATTTAACATTAATTTAAAGCATAAATATATGTGCTATGTAATGTTTCCTAGATACAAATCAATTTCATTTGGTATTGGTCATTAAGATATAAGGACCATTTTCTTTAGACAATATTATTTAGACGTTTTATATTTGATTTAAATAGAGAAGGATATTGTACATGTAACCCAGTATTAAATGTATTATTCATATAATAAAAATCTATTTCAATGATCTGTTATTTTTTCTTAGATATATAGCCACTTATGGATATGAAGGCAGATATATCACTAATATGTAATGACCTCTACTATATTTTAACCATAATAAACATTACAAGAGAAAAAGATAATGAGGTAGAAATGAAAACTAATGGTGGTTAATGAGTTCTCACAAAAATAAAATAGTAATCATATTTAAATACCATTTTAAAATAGTTTATAAAAACAATGGTAAATTTAATTTTTCCTTCTTTATTTACTTCTACTTCAAATCAAAATTTAAAGTCCATAAGATAACGTAAATTTAAAAAGTGAGGACAATAGTGTCCAACAATTAGTTAATTCTTACTCAAGTGTTCTTTTATTTATTTTCATGTCCATTTTGGGGGGAGGGGGCTAATTACAATTTCACTTTTAAAGATATAATAAATAGTCTTAGATAAATGAAAAGTTCTATCATTGAGTGCCCTTCCACTTCAAATGAATTATAAGAATTTTTTTTTCTTGATAGAAGAAATGAAATATATTGATGGATAAATGTCAATTTCCTTCACATCAAAGAATATACATATTTTATTTTTCTTATTCAATCTATTTAATATTTTGATATTGATCTATATAAGTTGTATATAAGTAAGGCTTCCCTGGTGGCTCAGATGGTAAAGAATCTGCCTGCAATGTAGGAGAGCTGGGTTCAATTCCTGGGTCCGTAAGATCTCCTGGAGAAGAGAATGGCAGCCCACTCCAGTATTCTTGCCTGGAGAATCCCATGGATAAAGGAGCCCGGCAGGCTACAGTCCATGGGGTCGCAAAGAGTCAAACTGGACTGAGCGTCCAAGCACATGTACACACAAATTGTATATAAGTAATTTATCAAAATGAAATTTAATCCCATTCTTTCAGTTACAATAACACAGAAACTAAATATTAGTTTTAATAATTTTCTTAAAAAAACCTGTCACTGAATGGTTTTATTTACCTGTGTGCTAAAGAATCCACCTGCAATGTGGGAGACCTGGGTTTGACCCCTGGGTTGAGAAGATTCCCTGGAGAAGGGAATGGCTACCCACTCCAGTATTCTGGCCTGGAGAATCCCATGGACTGTATGGTCCATGGGGTCACAAAGACTCAGACACGACTGAGCAACTTTCACTTTCACTTTTTTTTCAAGTCACTTCAGTCGTGTCAGACTCTTTGTGACCCCATGTACTGTAATCTGCAAGGTTCTTTGGTCCATGGAATTCTCCAGGCAAGAATACTGGAGTGGGTTGCCATGCCCTTTCACAGAGGATCTTCCCGACCCGGGGATAGAACTCATGTCTCTTACGTCTCCTGCATTGGCAGTTGAGTTCTTCTAATCTTAAACTATTATATTCTGTGTGTCTGATAGATACAGAATTTTTACTTATTTAAAAAAAATAACTCTAAAAAATGTAACATAATCATTTTTCACTTTTTACACAATATTATTTTGTTATTTGTTGTTAATTATATTTAATCATATATTTCTTCCTTAGAAGAAGAAATATCTCAAGAATATCTTCAATAATTTTATATGAAGAGAGAATTTGACTCTTTTAAAAATATAAAATATTAGGCTATGTTAAAATTTACTGCATTTTCAGTTCTTTTTGGAACTTGTCCTGTTCTAAAAGTTTAACTCACTGTTAATAAGCTTTTTGGAAAACATTTGGAAATAATGCATGTCAGAAAACATTATCTATTACTTGTTACATTATTAAATTTCCACTTATCTCCAGCATTCAAAACTAGCCAAGGGATTGAACATTTCTGTCATTTTTTTACCTTCATTTTCAAATGATTATATAAGTAATTCTTCTCCTCTTAAAAACTACAGATTTAGCTGCCTGTGTTATCATCTCATATCACAGTCCATATAAAGTTTATTTAGAACTTTTTATGAAATATGATAAATTTATTTTATTGCCAACATTAAATTTTATGGTTATGTGCTTTGTATGTGATGAGAAATGGAAGCTTTGTATATACTGAAATAAATAAAATATATTTAAAGTTCTTCATCCAGCCTTCATGAATAAGCCATACTCTTTGCATTTTATGGATGCTTGCTGCTGCTGCTGCTGTTAAGTCACTTCAGTCGTGTCCGACTCTGTGCGACCCCATAGACGGCAGCCCACCAGGCTTCAGCATCCCTGGGATTCTCCAGGCAAGAACACTGGAGTGGGTTGCCATTTCCTTCTCCAATGCAGGAAAGTGAAAAGTGAAAGTGAAGTCGCTCAGTCATGTCCGACTCTTAGCGACCCCATGAACTGCAGCCCACCAGGCTCCTCTGTCCATGGGATTTTCCAGGCAAGAGTACTGGAGTGGGGTGCCATTGCCTTCTCCGTTATGGATGCTTGCAGAGCAAATAAAAGTTATGTCACATACTAACAAAGTCTTCATTAATGAGAACATTGTTCTGCAACATGGAAAACACCTACTTCAGAAACAAACCCTAAAGACTAAAACTAACAACACTTGGTGAAAATATATCTATAGAATAAGTTTATTTTTTTTCTATTTAAAAATAGTACTTCATATGATAATTTCCTCAGAAATACTATATGCTAGAAAGATCCTGATCCCAAATTCTAGGCTAAGCTGAATTACCCACTCCCTGTATGTTTCAAATTATGTTTCTTACCCCTCACTGCCTGACAGGTCATTTAAAAAAAAATATGCCAATATCTTCGATAGAAGTGAAGAAAAAAATTTATCATACAGAATATGTACAGTTTCAATAAAGTTCTAAATAGAAGAGAATAAAATTTCTGAAAGTAGATCACCAACCTATTATAACTAGGAAAAAAAATATATTTGTAAAACCGGGTTCTACTAAGTGAAACGAAAAGAGAGTTAAGTCAGAAGTAAGGCAGACATGGGCTTTCTCGTGGTGTCTCTGGAAAAGAATCCACCTGCCAATCCAGGGGACACAGGTTCAACCCCTGGGAGGGGAAGATCGCCTAGAGAAGGAAACGGCAACCCACTCCAGTATTCTTGCCTGGAAAATCCCATGGAAAGAGGAGACTGGTGGGCTATGGTCCACGGTGTCTCAAAAGAGTTGGTCATGACTGAGCGACTGAACAACAGTGACAAGGCAGACATAGACCCGATTCCCAACACTGTAACCTCCTAGCCTGATCAGCAAGTTACTCGATTTTAGCCTCATCGTGGAACAGTGAATTCCACGTTGCCTGATGGTTGTATTTAAAATGTACCTAGCATATATTAGACTTTCAATAAATGTTAAGCTCATCAGTATGACATTGGCACATGAATTCAGCAGATATCATATAAAAAGCAAGACTTTACCAAAGAACATCTGTAGGCTACAAGTCTTTGTCTCTATACACCACCTACTTTTGAATTTGTCTGAACAAATATAGCAAACTACAGGGGACATAATGACAAATATACATAAATCAAGAATTACCATTTTGCCATTTGTGAGTGCCATTTTGTGATTTTTCCCTCATGTTTTCTAAATAAAATAATTACAAATTTTAAAATAACTTTATTCTATTTCCTACAACTCTTCTTTTCTCAGTGACATGGACATCATAATGTTATATCAATATCATTTAATATATGGTTTTATATATTCAGTACATATAAGCATCAGATAACGTATGCCTGTTTTGTTGCACATAGATGCTATTAATAATTGTCCCTATTTTTCTGTTCATTTATTTTGCTATATTATAGTATTTCATTTTGATACAAACTAGTATTAACTGAACCTTTCCAGGTTTCCTAGTAAAGTGAAAGTCACTCAGTTGTGTCCCATTCTTTGCAACCCCATGGACTGTATAGTCCATGGAATTCTCCAGGCCAGAATACTGGAGTGGGTAGTCTATCCCTTCTCCAGTGGATCTTCCTGACCCAAGAATTGAAATGGGGTCTCCTGTATTGCAGGTGGCTTCTTTATCAGCTGAGCAACCAGGGAAGCCAGGTTTCCTAGTAAACTAAGTGTCAATTACTGTGTTAAATATTTCATGTGTATTAATTCATTCTATCCTCCTACCTTGTAGAGACTTTTTATAATCCTCTACATTGTAGAAACTTTGTTTTTATATTTTAAGTTATAATTCATTGTATTATAAATATTGTATACACAGTGTGGATCACAATAAACTGTGGAAAATTCTGGAAGAGATGGGAATACCAGACCACCTGACCTGCCTCTTGAGAAATGTGTATGCAGGTCAGGAAGCAACAGTTAGAACTGGACAATGAACAACAGACTGGTTCCAAACAGGAAAAGGAGTACGTCAAGGCTGTATATTGTCACCCTGCTTATTTAACTTATATGCAAAGTACATCACGAGAAAGGCTGGGCTGGAAGAAGCACAAGCTGGAATCAAGATTGCTGGGAAAAATATCAATAACCTCAGATACGCAGATGACACCACCCTTATGGCAGAAAGTGAAGAGGATTCAAAGAGCCTCTTGATGAAAGTGAAAGTGGACAGTGAAAAAGTGGGCTTAAAGCTGAACTTTCAGAAAACGAAGATCATGGCATCTGGTCCCATCACTTTATGGGAAATAGATGGGGAAACAGTGGAAACAGTGTCAGACTTTATTTTTCTGGGCTCCAAAATCACTGCAGATGGTGACTGCAGCCATGAAATTAAAAGGCACTTACTCCTTGGAAGAAAAGTTATGACCGACCTAGATAGCATATGCAAAAGCAGAGACATTACTTTGCCAACAAACGTCCGTCTAGTCAAGGCTATGGTTTTTCCTGTGGTCATGTATGGATGCGAGAGTTGGACTGTAAAGAAAGCTGAACGCCGAAGAATTGATGCTTTTGAAGTGTGGTGTTGGAGAAGACTCTTGAGAGTCCCTTGGACTGCAAGGAGATCCAACCAGTCCATTCTGAAGGAGATCAGCCCTGGGATTTCTTTGGAAGGAATGATGCTAAAGCTGAAACTCCAGTACTTTGGCCACCTCATGCAAAGAGTTGACTCACTGGAAAAGACTCTGATGCTGGGAGGGATTGGGGGCAGGAGGAGAAGGGGACGACAGAGGATGAGATGGCCTGATGGCATCACCGATTCGATGGACGTGAGTTTGAGTGAACTCTGGGAGTTGGTGATGGACAGGGAGGCCTGGCCTACTGCGATTCATGGGGTCGCAAAGAGTCAGACACGACTGAGCGACTGGACTGAACTGAACTGACACATTTTATAATATTATTATTTTATAGACAGTCTAAAAGGAGCACAGAGAAGTTAAGTAACTTGTACAAGGTACTACCTACTACATAGGTAGTTATTTATACGTGGTAGATCTGGCATTTGAAATCAGGATGTGTGCATCCAGAGTCCATATATAAACCACATTTCCCTGTGCTCAAGGTCAAAGAATAGACCATGTGTTTGTATTTATTTTCCTACTGATGGACAAATTAGTTATGCCATTTTTTTTTTTAACCTTCACAAACAATGTTGCAATAAGTGTCTTTGAATATGTCTCCTGATTTCCACAAGAGATTTTTCAAGACAAAAGCTCAGGTGGGTTATTTGGAAGTCTCGGTGTACATATATATCCAATCCACATATGGGGCATTAAAAAGATCAAAAGGCTATAACTGACAATATTTCCTTCTAGTTAAAGACCTCTGGTTTGGGGGTTTTGCTTGATGTGTCTGGTATTTTTTGCTCATTTTGCGTTAAGGCATACTTCAACATCAGGAGAAAATCTATGCCTATTTGAGGGACTTCTGATATCCTAATAAGGAATTGCTGGGTAAAATATTGGGGGTTCAGTTAAATTAGGATTTCTGATAAGCAATGAGTATTTTAGTATATTGCATGGGACATACTGTACTTTGAATTGTTTTTCATCTGAAATACAAATTTAACTCGGTGTTCTTATTTTTATTTGCTAAGACAACACTGCAAATAAGCCATCCACTGGATGGCTAATAAAAGAATTCCGCCTACTTAGTGGTAGGCTCGGAGCGGAGGTTATTGATCCAGCATCATATAATCTAGCTGTACAATAAATGGGACCACAGTCTGTCTTTCAGAACTCATTATGCTTCACTCAAGTGCAAGCAGACAGAAGATGTATATATATATATTGCCCAACTTTTTCCTTATAAAAAGCGCCATCTGAAACCTTCCCACAGTTGTTGTGTATTAGGTGCTGCAATGCCTCCCTCAACTCAGAAGAATCTCTGCCTCATTTCTTATTGTACAGTGACACATTAATGCCTTTACATTGTATTCCTGAAAATATAACTAGACGGATCATTATCATATGCCAGCCTTGTCTCTCTTGCCTCTTCAACCCTGTGCCCACATTTGCTTCGTCTCTGTTCTGTGCTGTAAAAATGTACTCTGGCACTTTAAACTGGGTGGCACAACACAAAAGGGGCTGTCAGTAAGCTAAATTGACATTACATTAAATAATGAGGAATCTGCAAGTGGGAGAACACCCAAGGTGATCCACCCAACACCTCATTTTATAGTAATGATAAAAAAAAGAAGTGGAATTTAATCCAAATTGAATCATCCCCCCTTGAAAATGAGACTTTCCGAATAGCAGGAACAAAAGGACAGCCAGTAGGTCTTAGGTATTGCAGCTGCCAAAGATGAAATTCTGCTCCAGGGCATATTCATTTCACTAGTTAAGTGCTTGCTACTTGAACTAATAGCAATTTCTTAGGTGAAAAGAATTTTGATCCTTTTCTTCTTTTTCCATTATGGAGCTTTGGCATTTCATCAATTGGCATACCCTACCACACTGTGCTGAAATGTTTTGAGGGTTTTGCAGACAATATGGAGGATGCTTTTGTCTATAAAATAAACCATCAGTTCAGACTGAGATTTTTTTTTTTTTTCCAGAAAAAGTAAAGTTGATTACTTGGCATCAATCCCTCATCATAGATACTACTGAAGAAAAAAAAAAAAAGGAGTGTGAAAAAACCCCAAAGGACACGAAACCCATGGGGAAATAATGATGTCTAAGTGCTGCAGAGAGCAGCCAGAAGAGGAACAGTATTTCTTCTGTGAGGACCTCAGTAATAACAACCCCTGAATGATGAGACTTATTGCAAATGGCAAGAGTGCTGTGGGAGAAGAATTAAAATATATATATACATATACTACATTTTGAAGGATACCGTTTCACACGCCCATTCTCCTTCCCTTTATTCACAGATCATTTGAGTTCTCTTTTTCATCACTCCTTGTTCCAAAGAACAATAAATATTCACAGAGGGCCAAATATGTGCCAAGTACTAAAAAGTCTAGTAATGCAAAAGCCATAATGTCTGATCTTAGAAACATCCAAATTTGATGTAAAAATAAATACTAAGCAACTGCAAAGCAAATGTAGAAACACCAATAACGTGATACGCAGGGGATCCAAACACAAAGGAGGAAGTAACGGTAACCATAGAGTTGACCAGGAAAAGACTCACAAAGAAAGTGACCTAAGTATGAAAGTTGAAACATGGGAGAAGGGTTTTGTCAGGTTAGAGGTGGGGAAAGGAAATTCCAACTAAATGGGTCAGCCAAAGCAATAAGTAACACATAATCTGATTGTTAAAAGAATTTGCCATTTGTAAGGCTGAAACTGGAAAAATATGCTGTGGTAAGATTCTGTGCAGCCTTACAAGGTCTTTTAGAGAAATATGCATGTTATGTGGACGTAGAAAATAAAATGCAAAGGTGGGCATATAACAAAGGAATGCAATGTGATTCAGTGTGTATTTTTAGTGGCACTGTGAATAATGGGTAAGAGGGAAAAGTTAGAGGGAGTTACATCAATTACAAAATCATTCAGTGGTCATGTATGGATGTGAGAGTTGGACTGTGAAGAAAGCTGAGCGCCGAAGAATTGATGCTTTTGAACTGTGGTGTTGGAGAAGACTCTTGAGAGTCCCTTGGACTGCAAGGAGATCCAACCAGTCCATTCTGAAGGAGATCAGCCCTGGGATTTCTTTGGAAGGAATGATGCTAAAGCTGAAACTCCAGTACGTTGGCCACCTCGTGTGAAGAGTTGACTCATTGGAAAAGACCCTGATGCTGGGAGGGATTGGGGGCAGGAGGAGAAGGGGACGACAGAGGATGAGATGGCTGGATGGCATCACTGACTCAATGGACATGAGTCTGAGTGAACTCCAGGAGTTGGTGATGGACAGGGAGGCCTGGCGTGGTGTGATTCATGGGGTCGCAAAGAGTCAGACATAACTGAGCGACTCAACTGAACTGAGTTAAAATACATGATGATAATTCAAATAAGACAGTGACCACATAGAAAATGGAAGGTGGATTCACTTGGGAAGTAGAACGGATGGATTTGGTGACAAGTTGGGTGAGAAAGGTGATGGAGATGACTCTAAGATTTTGCTCTTGCATGAAGGAGTATATTCTGATTTTTTAGGAAGAGATTTTTGCAGATGAGGGAGAAGATGAATGTTAACTTTTGAATCTAGAAGTAAAGCTTCCAGAATCACATCTATTCTTTATTCAATACATGTTTATCACAAATTTAGATTCATATCCTTCACAGAAAAAGGAAAATGAGCTAGAATTTTATTAACTGGACATATCATACATATTTTTCTTAAAATGTTCATAATTTTAAATTTAAAGTCTAGATAGCCTGAAAGTGTGTAAATAGTTTCAGATCATAATTACTAGACCTGTGTAGCTAATTGACAGACTTTAATACACTAGCTTATTAGTTCTGAGTATAACTCAATAGAGTGGAACATTCAGGGGGCAGAATAGATTCTGTTCTTGAAAGACCTATTAAAGTTTACTAACGACTTAGAACAACATATGTTTACAGAATTTCAAATCAATTAACCAACTGTTAAAGAAATTTAAGTTTCATTATGCAAAAGTGAAATCTTAATTTATCTGAACACTTATCCATGCAGTTTTAAATTCCAGTGAGAATAATAATAATTGAGACTGAAATTTTGAATATAAAATACTTTTACAAACATTATCTATTTTAAAATTATATAATCTCCAAAAGACTGTTTCATACATCTGTATTTCTCGGATTCATGTTGATGCATGACTGCTGCTGCTGCTGCTGCTAAGTCGCTTCAGTCGTGTCCGACTCTGTGTGACCCCATAGACGGCAGCCCACTGGGCTCGTCCGTCTCTGGGATTCTCCAGGCAAGAACACTGGAGTGGGGTGCCACTGCCTTCTCCAATGCATGAAAGTGAAAAGTGAAAGTGAAAATGAAGTCGCTCAGTTGTGTCCGACTCCTAGCAACCCCATGGACTGCTGCCTATCAGGCTCCTCCATCCATGGGATGTTCCAGGCAAGAGTACTGGAGTGGGGTGCTGTTGCCTTCTCCGTGATGCATGACAAAACCAATATAATATTGTAAAGTAATTAGCCTCCAATTAAAATAAATACATTTTAAAAATAAATAAATAAAATTATATAATCTCACATGAACTGGCACTATTCTCGTATAACCTGTTTTGTAGACTAAAAAAAGTGAAAATTAAAACTGTTACTGTTTCAGAAGGATGACTCAGTTTTATCAAAAGTCATACTTCTTTTGGTAATGAAGTTAAGACACACCAAATCTTTTCACTCTACACCACAAAATTAGTCTGTAATAGCAAGCTAAGACAACTCAGAACAAAAATATTTGTTGGATTTCCTTCAAAAAAGGAATCTGATAAGACTGTGTAAAAACAGTAAGACTAAAGAAGACATTCCCAGCAGAAAGAAACAGAATAAGAGCAAGAAATGACCACGGAACAGGAAATATGGTTTGATTTATGACATACATTTCCATTAATAAGATACTAATATGGTCTGTGGTCATACTACAGAAAAAAATTAGTAACAGGTTATGATGTAACTAAATAGGAGGGGTCAGAGTTCTGTTTTTGTTAATGTTTATGAAGATACATGTTTTCGAACAAAATCTTATATGAAACCCTGAAAAATAAGATATATTAGAGACATCTCAGTGGAAGCTGGAGCAAGGGGGTACAGTTTCATCTGCTTAATTTATATGCTTAATATGATACATGTGACAACAATAACATAGAATTCTTATGTTACAAAAATCCCTACAAAGTGAAAATGCTCTATTCAAGTAAAAATACAAAATATTTGCATCAAATATTTGTAGCCAATACAGATACTTATTTAAAATATAAACAAATGTGAATGTATATAAGAAATAGAGCAACTACCAAAAACATAAATGAATAAAGTTATGGGAAGTTTTATACAAAACATACATTCATGAAAAAACACTCAATATAATTAATGAGATTCAAATTAGAGACATGCTATAATAAGATTTGCCCTATCTCATTAACAACTACTAAAAAGTTATAATGCCCAATAAGGGCATGAAGAAATAAGCACTGGCATACACCCCAGGAGGAAGAATAAGTCTCTGGCTTGACAGGTAACTGGGCAATTAATTACATTTCAAAGGCATCTGACTCTTGACTTAGTAATCCTTGATTTTATTTTTTTTAAATATAAATTTATTTATTTTAATTGGAGGTTAATTACTATCACTATATATACTTTTACTGATGCAAAGAACCATGTACAAGTTAAATCATTATATCATTGTTCTGTTGTAAAATCCTAGGAATTATTTTTGTTTAGTTATGTACATCAAAACCATGAAATGCAAGGCTGTCTTTAGAAAATTAAATTTACAAGTGATTTGCTTTGGAAAATTCTTAGTGACATACATAACTGAAACCAAAAAAAGTAACCATTGTGTCTCATATTCTTATATTTGATAATATAATTGTATAAAAAGTATAAGAAGCTGCTTATTTACACTTGTATTTTTATATACTGGCCATCCAAACACACTGAACTTTTATCAACTAATAACTAGCTTTAAATAAGTAAACGCAGAAATAATAAGGTATAGAGAGTATCAGCTGTTTTAAATTATAAAAAAAATAACTGAAATGCAGGTGAACCTACTTGAGAGCAAAACCAAACAGAATATAGATCTTTACGCAGGCCTCATGATATAGATGGGGCTTCCCTGGTAGCTCAGTGGTAGAGAATCTGCCTGCAATGCAGGAGACCTGGGTTTGATCCCTGGGTTGGGGAAGCTCCCCATGAGGAGGGCCTGGCAACCCACTCCAGTATTCCTGCCTGGAGAACCCCATGGACAGAGGAGCATAGCGGGCTACACCCATGGGATCACAGAGTCAGATAGGACTGAAGCAACTAAGCAGCAGGAGCATGATACAGCTTAGAGTCCAGAGATTTCCTCGACTAAACGTTTCCAGAGCCCAGGGCCAAGGCGGGTGGAGAGGAAGCAGGCGGCGCAAAGGCGGCAAGCAAGAACCAAGAGAGCAAAGTGAGGGGTTTGGGGGTTGGTTGTTTTTTTGGTCCCAAACAGTGTTTATTTAAGATATAACTGAACATGGAAAAAGTCCAGGATCAGCATATAGTTGAATAAATCATCTTATCAACTTGTATAAATACAGAGTTTAACTTTGGGTCCTTGACGTTTTCCCAGAAAGAAGAACTGAAATAGTTTCTGTGTCTGTAAATCGACACAGATTGTGAAGTACCCTTCACCTGCCTAGAGTGTTTATTAAGATTCTATGTAGTCCAACAATAATTTCCATTCACCAAGGACTTACTAATAACATCATACTTCAGTGACTACCTGAATATGGCCTCAGGCTATGTTGGAAAGAGGTTATGGAAATTCTTCCTCTTGTTTTCAGACTTTATCTTCCAGAAGAAAGCTAGCCAAGAAAGAAATTCATTCATTCATATTCCCTCTCTCACCGTGCATTCCATGTCCCCACCTCTCTGTCAGTTTCTCTTGCTGAACTGGGGAATCCCTATTACCTGTTCCCTGCTGCGATCACTGGTTGCTTACACCAGGGTAAGTTCCACACTTGACAGGAGGCATAAAATAACTTTGTAAATCAGGGAACTGATTCAGCTCCCAGATATTTTTCTATTCTGAAGACCATGTGGTAACACAGAAAGAAACAGCAAGACTTCCTCTTGTTGCATCTACCAACCGATATCAATCAACTGCTGTATGTGAAATCACTTTATAAATATTAAAAGCACTGACAATGTACGGTAGAATTATTTGGCTCAGTAATAATAAGAATGGCTACAATGCACTGAGTGAGCACAGTCTTATCCTTACCTCAGCTCTTTACAAACCTCTGCACTATTCTGCCCGTATCAGGTCTGGCTTTATTTCTCCATAGATATGACTTTTATCTTTCCCTCTTACAAACGTCCATCTTTTCTCCAAAAAATGCAATCTGCTCAGAGCAGCTAACTCAGAGAGATTCACTATTAAGAAGGGGTGGTTAGCAAACATCACCGATAGTAGTTGAACTCTTTTGTTTAAGGGCTAATCATTTATATTTATTTTTATAGTTTCTTTACAGTAGCTTGGTGATCTAAAATCTTGTAATGGCTTCATGTTAAGCAAAAACAAGCTTGAATGAACATCTTGGTGTTTCTGACAAATAGTTTCCACTGACATTCTTGTAAGTCAAGGGAGAGAGAAATGTAGATATATGACTTCAAATATTTGAAGAACCTCAATCTACTATACGTCCCAGAAAGCAGTCACAGGATTAATAAATGAGACCAGCTCATTATGTGGGTGCCAACAATATTAGATAATGGCTTTCATTTAATTATCATTTCCCCCCTATTCTGATATGTTCAAAATTGATTAATATTATCAAAACTTAACCAAAACATGAACTATCTTGCAAAGGTGACATCAAAGCAATTGAATTTCATTTTTTTAAGGACAAAAAGATAAATACAAAAACTCCCACTTTTTTTTTTTTTAGCACCATAAGGACTTAGCAAAACAATTTTAGATTTAATTTCATGAACTTGTGCTGAGGAGTTCCCATGGATTACTAGCTGAACTAATTTCCAGCTTGAGATTGCCAAGCCAGGGTAACCCAAAGATCCCCAGCTCAAAAAAAATTGTTTATTTTATAAGACAGGAGGTTTGTCCCACAGATGGTTTTACTCCACATTGTTTATTTTGGAACCAGAAACGTCAATTTTCATAGAATATTCAAAGAAAATATCATATGAATTCAACTGATTTTGATAAGTTGACACTCCATATATTACCATGAAAAAACAAGGATAAGTCAGAAAAAGAAAAGCAAAGTTCAGCTAGAAAAAGAAAAGTCCCTACATGTCAAAAAAGAAATGAGCAGACAAAATCGCAGCACTCAAGAGAAGCTGACTTTCAGGGCCAGTAACGTTTTCAATTGAAAACTGGCACTAATGTTTGAGCTGAATGTCTCTTAGAGAACTAAAACTATGTGTTAGATATGCACATGTTACATAAAGCTTCCTTCGTGAAGCCCTTAACACTGCAATGTTTCCTGTCTTACAGAAAATCTAGAGACACAACATAAAAGATTAGTCTCTTTGGACATTTTAGCGGAAAAAAGAGCACGCACAACACAGAAGAACTTCAACCTTGTGTTCAGTGGGTAGCGTACGCTCCTACACCTTTCCTTCTCTCATCAAGCATCAAGCCTTAGAGCCATGGCCCAAGCATGTGTCCCCAAGCAGTCCATTTGTACGTGATCCATCTCAAAGTTTCCTGTCTTTGGAGAGGGCTTAAAACCTCCTGGAATTTAAAATAAATGATTTTTAAAGTCTTGTATCCTATCTCTGCATTTGTAACTCTCTTCAGGTTATAAATAAGAGAGCTCACTCAGAGTACAATTAAGTAAAAGGGTGTAGTATTTTGTAAGTATATAAGAAATCTTCATAAAACTGAAGGGCAAGAATATGACTGTCTCTTAAAAAAGAATGTATCTAGTAAGTAATAAGAAATTCAAGAAGTATTCTATCTGGCTACTCTGTATCTCTGCTCTATTTATCTTTTATGCTGTATACATTTTTTTTTATTTCCCTCAAAGCAGTTCGCATCATAAAAAAAAACATATGAAACACTATGTAGGCCAGACTTTACCAAGTTTTATATTATGTCTACCAAAAACAAGGCTGGAAATTCTGGATTCTTGGCTATACTGCCCATAATTCACTACAGCCCATAACTCATGTGGATTAAATGTAAAACTGTGGATAAAATACAAAACTGAAAACCAAAATTACTAAAAAAGCACTCTAAAAAAGTAAGACCTGTGCAGAAAAATTAAATGTTGGAGGAGTGAAGCAGAGATTTGTGTTTCATCTTGGTTTTTTTCCTTCCTGTGACTTTGCCTTGAGTGGAGTTCTAGTCACAGACATCATGGAAAAAAAAAAAAAAGGTAAGGCAGATGAAACTGATAGAAACTCCATCAGCCTGGAGACTGGGGTGATGGGGGCCCTGTGGGCTATAGGACATACACAGTCACAGAGGGGAGCTAACCCAGGAAAGCATTCCCCTGATTCAGTGTATGACCCACTCATGCCCTGCGCTTGTGCTTAGCGGCTCAGCTGGTTCCCACTCTTTGTGACCCATTGGACTGTCAGGCTCCTCTGTCCATGGGATTCTCCAGGCAAGAATACTGGAGAGGTTGCCATGCCATCCTCCAGGGGATCTTTCTGACCCAGGGATTGAACCCATGTGTACTGTATTGTAGGTGGATTATTTACCTGCTGAGCCATCACAGAAGCCAAGGTAGTAAAAGCTAAGAGTTTTAGATTCTGTTTTGAACCACTCCCACAAATTGCAGACTAACACCCGACACCAGCGTAAGGACTCATACAAATATAGTAAAGACTTAGAGAATGAAGCTTAGATTTGAACCAGTGTGGATAGTAGGTGAGGGACAACTTAGCTTAAAGTTGCTGACTGGCTTCAGTTTTCATTCCTGCGGCAAAACAAAGCTCCGAGCGATCCACAGGAATGACATTACATTGTTGATAATCCAGTCACAGCCCCACACTCCTAATTTCTCCTCAATTCAAATCTCCAACACCTCCTCCCTCATCCTCCCAGTCACTTCAAAACATGGCTGCATAAATCAATGAGAAAAGAGAAATTCCCACCAGCTTCCAGAACAGAATGGCTTCCATACCTTATTTGTGGCACCTCCAAAGCTCATCAACAATTCTCAGGAAATACAAGTAGAATCTGGGTCATAAAGTCTCTCTTTTTTTTCCCTTTTCCTTTGTGCAGGGTCTAGCTTTGCTTGCTCATAGGATGCCACATGCAGAGCCTCACGCCGGGGCTTCACACCTGAGCTCCTGGCGTGAAACGGCTATGGCCAGGCCTCCGCTCTGCAGGGCGCGGTCATTTGCAGAGATGCCGCACCAGGCGCTTCAGTCTCGCGAGACGGGAGCTGACTGCAGCTGCGCCGAGAACTCCGACCCTTCCTTAGGCTGCAAACCCGCGCTTTGTCAAGCGGCCCCCACTGCGGCCTTCAGGGGACGCATGCGCTCTAAAGCAGTGGTCCCCGACTTTTCAGCACCAGGGTCCAGGTCTAAGGAAGACACATTTTCCAAGGACATGTGGGTGGGGAGTGGTTTCAGGATGATTCACACGTGCATTGCATTAACCGTGCCCATTGGCTCTATTACTGTTACCTCAGCTCCACCTCAGATCAGGCATTCAATCCCCGAGTTTGGGGACCCCCAACTTAGAGCCTGAGCACGTCTCTCTGTCCTTTGAGCAAACAACAAAGGTTTCCTTTGCTTCTGTTGGCTCTGAGGACACCAGCAGAAGGACCTTTCCTGGGGACAGAATCTGGAGGGCCAGTAACACTTGCCTCTACTAAGGCCCTACACTTCCCCGTTATCAGGAATAAACTGCCTGTTGTGGTTTTTTTTTTTTTTTTTTTTTTAAGTCCTTGCCTCCCTCTGGGCACTAGCTCCCATCCTTCTCAGGAAAACAATCTAGCAGTTCTCTCCCCTATATCCTTTTTTTTTCTTTTTTATTTATTTTTGGCTGCACTGGTCTTCACTGCTGGGCACAGGCTTTCCCTAGTTGCCGCTAGTGGGGCTACTCTCTAGATGTGGTGTGCGGGTTTCTCATTGCGGTGGTTTCTCTTGTTTCAGATCATGGGCTCTAGAGCACACAGCCTTCAATAGTTGCAGCATCCGGGCTTACTTGTTCCACAGCATGTGGAATTTTTCCGGACCAGTGATCAAACCCATGTACCCTCCACTGGCAGATGAATTCTTACCCACTGAACCAGGAGGGAAGTACTCTCCTCTTTATTATCAGACGTTTTTCTCCGTTGTTTATTTTTTACCAGAATACAACCACACTTCCATTCCTTCAATCTTTAAAAAAAAAAAAAAAAAATCTGTACACTACTTTTAATTCACTTTTTTTCTTTTCTTCCATTTAGAGCTAATTTCTTTTAGTGAATTTATTAAATCTGCTGTCTAAAATTCTCTCTCATTCTTTCTTGAACCTGCTTTGATCAGACTTTTTATACCATATCTTATTCACACTGTGCAAACTGTTCTTACCAAGCTCACTGAGCACTTTCACATTAGTAATCAACCAGTAGATTATACACATGATATGAAGCATTTGACAGGGGTGATCATGTTCTTGACCTCTAAGCATTTTCTTCACTTGCTATCCAGTATAAAAGCACGTACCTGGTTTACTTCTATATCCCTAGATGCTCATCAGTCTACCTTTTAGATCCTTCTAAGGTTCTACTCAACTGCTGTCCTGGCATCTCTGCTTGATGTGTGTACTCCACTGGTGGCCTTACCTAGTTTCGTGATTGCCATGACATTGAGTATATGCTGAGGACTCCCAGATTTAATATTTCAATCTGAATCTGTCCCTTAATTGTCTCCTTGAATCCATTGTCCTAATTAGGACACAGAATTGAATGTCTACCAAACATCTCAAACTTAAAAATTACAAACTGAACATATAGTCTTCCTTCAAAAAGACATTGTGCCCTGGTTGTCCTTATCTTCCTAATAGTCCATCATTCTAGATACACAGGAGAAAGACTTTGGAGTCTTCTTGACTTCCTTTATTGAAACCCAATATCCAGTCTGTTGGCAAAAATTATTTTCTTCCTCCATATTAGTGAATCTGATACCTTCTTGCTACCTCCACAAATAACAAGCTAGCGCATGTCACTTACATCTCTTATTAATAACTTTCTATTTCATTTCTGCCCATACTAACCTCAAAAAGTGAAGTGACATGAAAGACACTCAGTCATGTCTGACTCATTGCGACTCTATGGACTATAAAGTCCATGGAATTCTCCAGGCCAGAATATTGGAGTGGGTAGCCTTTTCCTTCTCCAGGGGATCTTCCCAATCCAGGGATCAAACTCAGGTCTCCCACATTGCAGGCAGATTCTTTTTCTGCTGAGCCACAAAGCCCAAGTATACTGGAGTGGGTAGCCTATCCCTTTTCCAGCCGATCTTCCCAACCCAGGAATCGAACTGAAGTCTCCTGTATTGCAGGCAAACTCTTTACCAACTGAACTATCAGGGAAGCCCAATCTGGGAAAAAAAAAAAAAAAAAAAAACCACCATAATTAGCCTTGTACAACATAAGTTGGATCACAATACTCCTTTGATCAGAAAACTTTAATGACTTTCTATCTCATTCATGTTAAAAGCCAAAGTCCCACTGTTGATCCACAAAGCTTTTTTTAATTTACTTTTTATTGAAGGATAATTGCTTTATAGAATTTTGCTGTTTTCTGTCAAAGCTCAACATGAATCAGCCATAGGTATACATGTATACCTCCTTTTTGAACCTGTATACCTCCTTTTTGAACCTCCCTCCCATCTTCCTCCTCATCCCACCCCTCTAGGCTGATACAGAGCCCCTGTTCGAGTTTCCTGAGCCAGACAGAAAATTCCCATTGGCTATCTATTTTACATATGGTAATGTAAGTTTCCATGTTACTCTTTCTATACATCTTACCCTCTCCTCCCCTCTTAAGCTATCTAACATTTTTGACCTTATCTCCTCCTATTCTCCTCCTTTCTCCTTATTCACAATCATATTGACTTCCTTGATTTTTCTAATATATGCTAGGCATATTTCTAACTCATGGACTCACCAACTTACATGTGACTCACCCCCTCTGTCCATTCTTTTCTCTCTACTGTAGAATGGAAGCTTCATAAGGGAAAGGAATTTTGTTTGCTTCATTAACTGTTGTCATCTAGTATCTGGCATATCGCCTGTTTCATAGTTAGCACTAAGCTGAATGGGTGTCAGCTTTCTGTAGCGAGTTATCGGCTCTGACAATGGGGATGCATTGCACTGTACTCAGAAGGGCACTGAACCCAGAATCAATGGACCTCACTCCATCTGTGCCCTCAATTTAAGTCACTTATTCTTTCTTAACCTCAATGTTCTCATATGTACAGTGTGTTTTTAGTTTGTTTGGTTTTGGTTTATGAGTGTGCATGTGTGTGTACAAAAACTAATACAAAATTTATAAAACATCAAAAGTATACAAAGTATTATATACAAGTAAGTTTATCAGTATTTCATCCTTATACCATGATTTCTAATTGATGTTAAATATAAAAATAAGATAATATTGCCATCATTACCTTATATCTAAAAGTCTACCTAAAAAATGTGATAGATCAATTACAATTATTCTATCAATTCGAATATGGGAAATTGAGTCTCACAATTATTAAAGAACAACCACAATGCCACAGAGTACTTACTAGAGTGCTTAAAGTCATATTTATCAAGTGTTATCCTTGGACCACTTGGATCAGATTTCCATTATTATAATATATGCTCCTGAGTCCCACTCTGGACTGATATTTGGAATCTCTGAGACTGAAGACAAGGGACACACTTTTGGACAAAAACCCTATGTCACTCATATATATTCATGTTTAAGAACATATGGATTACAGAAAAACAAAACAAAAGCAGCAGTTTTTGAGCAGCATGATAGCACTTAGGGATGTCAATAATATTGAAAGTGTTTGCACATAAGGGAAATTAGGTATTATATTTTACTTGTAAATATTAAGTTTCATATGAAGATTGAAACAATAGCTGCCTTTGTTTGGTCAGCCCAAAAAAGATAAGTTTACCTGACTTGGAGTTCTACTCTTTAAAATCAATCTATATATTTCTAATTAGTATTCTGTTCATAAAGAAGCACTTAGGGAATTTAATCAGCTACCAAAATTTTTAAAATGAGGTAAGATGTCTCTACTACAGTATTTTAGCGATTCTTACTAGACTTTGTATTATTTCCAGAAACTGCACAAATGCTTAAAATAATACAAATATTTCTTGCAGGTGGACTTTGAGGATTATGCACGATACGGTAATTTCTCTTTGTAATCTTTACAATTATTTTTTTGCAAAAATACATAATTCTAGAATAAGTATTATTATGTTAGGTAGTATTCTCTCTAAGAATTCAAATGTAAAATCTTGTTAAATAATGTTCCCATAGTTCAGGATAGAAAAGAGAAATTAAGGTCGTTTTTAAAACCATGTTAAAAAAATTAAATAAATAAAACCATGTTATATAATTACCAATCACTGAATAAGCCAGAAGTCAATCCACTCATGTCTAAAAGCAACAGCTGCAGTGTTGGCCTACTAACTTAAACATAAGTTTAGAAAATTGTTTCATGGAGCACTAAAATTGTGAACTGGAATAGAACATTTATGTTTATTTGATCTGTTATTGGCATACTTTCTATTAAATATTTAGTTTTCAAATTCCAATTCCCATGGCATGTATGCTTCTCAGAGATTCTGAAGGCTCCATCTATAGGTTCCTGAGACTCAGACATTTCATGCCTAGATCGCCACAGAACTTTCACAGTAGACACTCAATTATTTTGTATCACAATTAAAAGTATACAAATAACTGCAAACACATCTTCTTGTCAGATGAACAGGTAATGTAAAAAAGGATCTTTGTACATGAGAACTGACACAAATCTTGTCTCATGTTGATTTCTGTGTTCTGGTGACCTACTAACCTTCTGTGTAGCAATATTGTAAAATATGAGAGCTGAACAGAATGTTTGACTTTATTCTATCATCTATTCTAAAATCCACTGTTGTTCTATTCATACTTACAGGATGTTTGAATCATAATTACTTAAAGCTAAAACAAGAAGGCCACCTAAAACAAGTCAGTGAAGAAGTGGATTATTCTAATGCACCGCAAAGAAGGGATTATGACGGGCCATTGGAGGCTGATCCACATACATCGGAAGTAGTTTGCTCAGAAGAGAAGGTGCAGGTGTACAGCCAGTGAAAAACATTTGGCAGAGCTTCTTATAATTCCTATGAAAGAATGAATGTTTAAACTGTTAGGACAGTGTCTTATTCCTTGAGGAGAAGAACTGAACCTATTGCTACTTGACAGCAAATGAAGCAGCTGAATCAACAGATACCTTTAAGAAACAGAAAGGAACTTTCCATGTTTGATTGTGATTTTGATCCTGAGTAAAAAGGATAATTCTGCCTTTTCTACTTGATTAAAGAAGAAAATTCTTTCAATAACACAACTTAAAGTTCCAGTCATGATCTAGAAGAGGTTATCAGGCTCATTCCCTCAATACAAAGCAACCAAAAATTAACTAAATAAATAAGAACACCCAACACTATTTTAACTGAAAAAAATTTATAAAAGAACTCTTGAAAAAAAAAAAAAAAAAGAACTCTTGGCAGACAATGAGAAGCAACCAGTTTAGGGCCACAATCTATGAGAGAAGATAAACTTAGATGTGGCAATATATTTGTTTATAGAACCAGAGATAATCCATATATTGGACATATCAGACAAATATTTCCAAATAATGTGGTTAATACATTAAATAAAATGCAATAAACTATAGGGGAAATGGATGGAAAAGGTAAACAACTTCAAAATATATTTAGAATCAATAAAAGTAAGAATCTAATTTACATTCTATAAATTCAACATGCAATACCTAAGTTAAGGACTTGATGGATGTGTTCAACACAAGCCTGTAACCAACAAAGAGAGGATTCATGATTTCAAAGAGTCAACAGAAAGTATCCAACTGACACTTATAGAAAAAAATGGAAACAGAAGAAGAATAGAAGATACTGGTGAAGCTGCTCAAAATACTTGAAATACAAGTAGTTGGGTTATAAGAAGGAGACAAGAGGAGAATATTAAAATATTGAGGAGAAAAGATTAAACTTTTTCTAAATCTGATGAAGGATATTAAATCACAGTTTCAAGCAGTTCAGTGAACATTAAACTGGATAACTGCAAAGAAAGTCATAGACAAATGCAAGCAAAAATCACACTGAATTTTCTAAAGAACAAATTCAGATAGAAAAACATATTTCCTGGGGGAAAGGGAGATTGCCAGTTATAAGGGAATTGAAGTCAGGTGAGCTCATTAGTTACCAGGGAAATCAGGAGGGGCAAGGCCGTCACTACCCCTCTGATATGAAATTTGCTATGTGGGTCTGGGGCAATCTGTAGGAAGTTCAGTGAGGTGAGTAGGGTGTGCGTGAAGCAGGCCCGGATCAAGCAGGGGATATACAGAGAGCAAGAGAACAGCCATCTTGAGTGGCCTAAACATATAATTGTTTAATTTAAAATTTTAAATATATTATTTGTATAATTTTAAATAAGCTCACTTTTGATAAGGGGCTATGTTGGTGCAAACTGCAACATGAAGTTTAAATAGAATCTATAGCAACAGAGAAGGCTTTACAAAGAAAAGTTAAAATAATATTTCCATCTTAAAGATATATTTTCTTGATTGGTGGGAATAAAATAATAAATGAGCTACTTTCCAGTTAATCATCATGATTTTCCACTTATAATAAGTATAAATTAACTAGTTCAAATGATTAATTTAGGCAATCACAAATAAAAATTTTTCCCTAATTCTTTCATTGATTCTCAGTTCATAAGTACTTGATTCAAACATAAAGACATAGATTATTAGTGAAGCTCTATTTTCTTTAGAAATAATCAACAGTCTTCAAACTGGAGAAATATTAAAGTAGAAGATAAAAACAGTTAATAGTGGAGTTTTAAGTGCATAATCCAAGATCCTTTTCCATAAATATTAAATGTAATAATTTACATAATTCATTATGTTTCACATTTAATACATTAATATTAAAGTGCTTTAGTATTGTTTTAATACATTTGCATATTATGAATATTATTAAAAAACACTTTATAATGCTTCAATAGAATGTCTATGTATGTTCAGAAACAGCACAAAGGGATGTTGCCTCCACACAGTGACCAAATTCTGGATATAGTCTTCATCGCTGCTTCTTGCTTTCATGTAAGGATGCTCTGGGGTAAGAAGAAAGTCTATGGACATGCGATGGTAATTCAGCATCAGTTCCTCTGCTACTGAGTTCGACAATTCTAGGAGAAAGAAGACCTGAACAACTAGAAGGAAACAATAATAAAGATAACATTGAAAATACACAGCTTTGAAAATCTTGCAGGTATGCAGCAAAAAATAAATGAGATCAGCCTATTTGTCATGGTTTGACATCTTCCCCTTTTTTGCCCCCAAACTGTACGAATCAAGGCAGAAAACAGTAAGCTACCACTTCAAGTAATTCATGCTCACCTACATCTTTTAATTATTTCATGTGTAACGTGGAATGTCTAAGCCCCCCCATTACAACAGATCGTAGATATACACTCTCTGCTGCTGCTGCTAAAGTCGCTTCAGTAGTGTCCGACTCTGTGTGACCCCATAGATGGCAGCCCACCAGGCTCTCCCATCCCTGGGATTCTCCAGGCAAGAACACTGGAGTGGGGTGCCATTGCCTTCTCCGGAATACGCTCTCTAGGAGTGAGTTATTACAAACTTAACCATTAAACTCACTGCTTTCCCTTCTCTTCCATTCTATTTCTTTGGTGCAGCAGACCCTAAAATAGACTGGACTTCCACTGTTTCTGGGAGAGAGAGAAAATTACTTACACACTGAAGAGAAATCATTAAATGGAAATAATAATTCATTTTATTATCCCAAAGGCATTTATATTTAAAAGTAAATAAATGAGCAGATTGCATTTATTGTTTATACATATATGTATAAACATATACAAACAAAACATACATGTATTGTTTATACATATAATAATGTATATTATAAACAATATACATTGTTTATACATTTATATGCACTACATATTTATTAATAAATATTTTATTAATTTGTCAGTTAATAGACTTTAAAGCAAATTTCTAGAAAAAGATTCTGTCATAAATATTCAACACAGCTCCAAATATGAAGGTTTTATTGATAATTAGTAGAAATATACTCTAAGATGGTATTAGTCCAATTGCCTTGAATTAGCAAAAATCAATTTATAGTCTACTAACAAGAGAAAGTAGACTATAAATTGATTTTGGTAATTTAAGGTAATTGGACTGATAAACATCTTAAAGTATAAGAGAAAAGAAGCACTCTGTTACGCCTTTAGCTTTACTACAGAACCTGAAAACATCTGGAGACTGAAATAAAAGTGATCCCTCTTGATGTTTTTTCTAAAGTGTGACTCACCTCCATCCGACTGAGACTTTCCCCTCCCTAACTCCAGTTTTGCCCCTCATGCTTATTTTCTTATCTCTTAAAAGACATTATACGAAGTGTCAGAGCTATTAGGACGCAGGAGTAGTTTTAAGACAGGCTTCGCTTCTAAGAAATAGCTGTCAGAAGTGACAGGGTACAATTGTTAAAACATCTGAAATAAAGGCTAAATAAATGCCTACATATAAAGTGGTATTTTTCTGCTATGTCTAAACAAAGCACTTTCTCTCCCTTCTCATTGCTGAACTCAATGTGTCACCTGTCTCCTTCTTCCTAAAATGAAGTACCTGCGATGCTGCACATCATCAATGAAATCCTGGGGAAATTACCTATCCTACTTAAGACACATTGCAGAATTACTTTATGATTTTAGTATTGCTGAGGAAATACACAGTGATCATTTTACTGGCTGAACACACCGAGTTTTATTTGAGGTAGTGTACAATTATATCTTTTCAATGAACTTTTATTCGTATTCATATTCAGCATTTAATTCTGTTTAGAGATTTAATATATAAATAATAAAGTCTATATATCCCAGTTTGAAAACCCTTAGAGGCGTGTAAAACCTAAATATAATCTGAGAAAGGTGGTTGATAAACAGAAAAATGTTTAAATAAATTTGGGGGCCAGAACAGGATAAACTACAGGAATTCAATGCAAACTTCTGCCATCATTGTCAAGTAAACTTGATAACAAAATGGTGTGGGAAACATAAAGAAGTGACCAAATAACATGAGTGAACAGTCTTCCATCTTGGAGCCCTATCCTTAGCAGGCTAGGTCTCTGAAAAATATCTGTGTAATTCAAGCAAAAAATTACAGACATGGAATCACCACCAAAAGTTAAACAAGATGCAGATGGCCAAACCTATCCATCGTTCTAGACTAGAGAACAGAGACTGTGTTTCTCAGGGAACACAGTTTCCACAGTAGAGGGTTAACATCTGTGACTTCCAAAAAATGTCTAGAGCTGGAGACAATGACCCCTTCCATTTGCAATGATGTGAGGGCATGTACTCACTGGGCAGAGGCTTCTTGGGATGCATCAACTGTTCCGTACGTACAGGAAATGTGGAAGCAACTGGAGCATATTCAAGGGTAAGAGGTCCTTGAGAAACTGGATGCAAAGTTCTCATTACCACCTGGTTAACGACCTTGTCAGTACCTCACATCATAGCTATATTCTAAGACTGACAAGTTTGGAGGGATAATCATTGTCAACACAGCAACACAGCTACATTCCAAGGCGACACAGCTACATTCCAGGACCAGTTGCCTCTATTTAAGTAAAATCTGAACACTAACCAAATATCATTTTATTTTTCCTTTGAATATTATCTTGCCTCCATTCCTGACGTGTACAACTCAATAATTATGCTATAATATAATAAAAATCTTCCATTCTGCCTATGTAAGAAATGGGTATTTTTACTTCCTAATAATAGTTAAAGTTATTTGGTTCTTCTGTCAATAGTTTCAGATAAGACGACTTTGGAATACCTTAGCAATAAAATTAGGCAGAGCCTACTTTGAATAAGGCACACATTTTGATAATGGCACATATCACACTGAAATTATAGAAGCATACTTTTTATAGCTGCCCATGGGTGTACACTTTAGTAAAACTGACTTTAAAGATAACTTACACTCATTTATATTTTTTGGAAAACTTGTATCTCCACTCAGAATAAGGCACTAAATTGGAACATGCCTATAGCTAAGTATATAAAAGGTGGGAACAATGGAGAAAGTACAGAGAAGAGGCTCCTCTTTCTGGGAACAAATCCTGGCACTTTTGCCCCCCTGCACCTTCCTACAATATTCCACCTACCATATGAATCTGTGCTTATGATGTTTGTTCTTTAAAAGCTTTCTGTGAACAGCTCTTCCTTTTCGTCTTTCATGATATAGGACCTTTTACAACCTTTCCAGGAACAGCTAAATAAATGAAAAGTTTTTCATTTCTTCTTTGGTCTACAAAAATAGCTTTTGTTGATGATGAAAAGTGCAACCTCCCAAATTTCTCATTTTTCCATGAAGCAAAGGTTTACTTTCTGAAGGTTTCACAAGTACTATGAATCACTATATTTATCTTCCCTCTAGATGTAGAAAAATGGGTGGCAATTTAAGCCCAGGCCTGGCATGTTTCTCAAAATATGGAGCCATAACCATCTCCAGATTTACTTATTTTGATCAAGATTCTAATGATATTTTTTTATCAAAAAATCAATCTTAATTATAGATATAGTTATATTTTCTTGTCAAAAGAAACAGTAGAAGATACATCATTCAAATCTAGTCTCTACATATGAAAATAGCTGCAACTAAAAATACATTTTTTGAACATGCTAACTATACCTCTGACTTACTGAAATATTAATAGTATATTTTATGTTTAATACAATTGATGTTCAATAATATATTCCCAACTATTGATATAATTTATGTAACAGTGAAGTTTCTCAAATAGACATTTCCTTTGAAAGTTTCAGGAAAATACCACAAACTAGATTTGTACCACAATTTCACTGATATACTCACAGTTTTCTGAAATGCCTTTGAAGGTATGAGATTCAAAGAGGGAAAACAACAATATAAATGTGGCTTTTCGTTTACATTTCATAAAAATGAAACTTTTAAAATTATTTAATATTACTGTCACTCATTATTGTTGCTGTTGTTTAGTTGCTAAATCGTTTCCGACTCTTCTAAGGACTGCAGCACACCAGGCTTCCCTGTCCTTCACTATCTCCTGGAGTTTGCTCAGATTCATGTCCATTGAGTCAGTGATGCTATCCAACCGTCCCTGTCATGCCTTTCTCCTTCTGCCCTCAATCTTTCACAGCATCAGGGTTTTCCTGTTATATGTCTTTAAAATGATGGACTTTTGTCAAACTATTGAAATTATCACTTCTTTGTAATAATCCCTGTACTTACAGAAAAAAGTTTATAACTGTTATAGAGTATGCATATGATCATAAATTCATTTATAATGGCTGTTTTATCACAAGTGCTAAGCAAGTATTTCAAAATTCCATTTTTTGTACAAATATGTGTGCCCTCATAAGTGAGAATAATTAGCACATTAATTCACTATATTGTTTATACTTCAATTATAAAGGCAAATAAAAGGCAGTTCATGTTCTGCTTGAATAGATTTGCAGCTCTTTGCAAGTATTGTCTGACCTTAGTTTCCTTTTAGAAATTGAGAATATTTAAAACGAAAACATTTTGAAAGGCAATTATAAATTCAATTCATTACATGACTAAATTGAAGATATTATACATACATTAGGTAAATTTTTTTTAAAGTTAGTACAAACCAAAAACCTAGATATTAGATCACTTACGTTTGCCAGCAGAAATGAGTCAAAATAAGGTAAACTGTAGTTTACACACAGACAAATCCATGTGTCAGCTGCATATACAAATGTATTAAGATTTGTAGTCACAAAGCGGTTACTCTTTATTAAGCTATGTTATTCACTTTAAAAAATATTTTAAAATTAAAGTTATTGGATAACAAATGGGTTATTCATGAATTCAATAACAAGTTCCACTTTCTTTAGCATACTACTTACTAAAAAAGTTTTGCCCTCAAGGGTCTACTTGAAGAATCAACATCCATATTTGTTTTAATTCACCATTTTAGCAAAGGTGTCAGGCTCTAATATTTTAAGGCACATTAAAATAGTTACTAATTTTAATATGACATCCCAATGGAACCAGGCATCATATCAGGCTTCCAGGCTTTTGTCAAACACACACACACACACACACACACACACACAAATTAATTTTGTATGATTTTCAGTTCTAGTTAGAGCCTTTGTCCCGAGGGCTTGTTAATCTTGTATCCCATTTCTGCCCTGTTACAATTTAAAGATTGTCACAAGAAGGATAAATTTCATGCCATTTTCTGTTCTCATTACAATCTTCAGATTGTTATGAGAATGGATTAATTCTGCTCAATTTTCTGCCCTCGTTACAGACTGTTATGAGAATGGATTAATTTTATGACATTTTCTTCTTTCATTATAATCTTTGTTATGGGAATGAGAATATGTAATGAGAATGAGAGCATATCAAGCATTAAAAGGTCTGGGAGAGCTCATGACAAAGATTGTAACAAGAAGAGAAAACGGCACCCAATCCATTCTTGTGACAATTTTAAGATTGCCAAGCGAACCCAGAGTGACACTGCATTTATCCGCTCTGAAGACAAAGATTGTTGAGAAAATGGGAAAGAGAGCAAAATTAATCAGTTTTCCTGACAATCTTGAGATTGTACTTATGCTTACAGTATTTTTTCTCTTACACAGTACTTACATGAAAACATGTGCATTGCCATTAAATGTTATTTATTGGAAAATGTCATTTTCATATTTTATTTTTTCTCTCTTCTTTTTGTCTTTTTACTTTCAATTTCTCTTTCCTTTTTCACTCTCTCCTCTGCCTTCTTTGTTTTTTTCCTTCTTCCTCTCTTCCTTTATCTTTAATGGATGCAAAGACATTTATATTTTTAAAATTATTAAATTTAACTGGAAATTAGTATCTTCTAAAATTGTCAATAAAAACAAAACTATACCAGAATTAGCCCAGAATAAAATAAGAGGCAGGGCCTCCTGCAGCCAATGTTTTTGAAATTTCAAATTACATATTTGAATCAATTGTTTCCACATGCCCAGAAAGAAATATGAACTTTACTTTTGTATAAGTTTCTAGTTAACATAATGAAATCATTCTAGGTTTGCAGATGCATACTACTTAATAGTTTTATCTATTAATAATGTTTTGCTGTTTTCTAATATGCATTTCCTAAACTTGTGGGAACTTTATCTATTGCTGTATATGAATAATATCAATATTCCAATTTCATGAGGAATAATCCAGTAGTTTAAATGCACTTATGCTTCTTCTTCATTCTATTAGAAACTGCCAGTTAAATTTTCTTTTTTAAAAATTTGTTTACAGAATATCCATGTTTGAAAATACCTGTTATTTGAAAAAAAAAAAAAGCCAATATCTTGAGTATGTAGATATGTATGTGTATATACACGTGTAAGTATATATAAATGGCTACATATTGATCATGTATATATGTGATGGGTATGTATGTATTTTTGTATATATGTTTATATAAACATATATGTTTATATATACATGTGTATGTTTGTATGTGTGTACATGATGTACTGTATATCAGATGAAAGACACTCTGGAGAAATTAGCTTGGTACAATCAAATCACTGCCAGAAATGATGCCTGTAGTATTACTGAATATTAATAATGGAAAACATAGTCAAGAATATCACCTAATTCACTTTGTCACTATTCCAGAACTGTATACTTAATTTTATATATGCATTTTATGTCCTGACATTTCTATTAAAACCAGGAGGTAAAGTTCTTATAGAATTCTAAGACCATTCATCCTGAGATCATTAATCCATGTCTCTTAATTCAAACTACTCTGCATTGTACTTAGGCATCACTGGAAACAGATGCATACTGAGTGATCGAAAAAAATAAATGTTTAGCACTGATCAAAATTTGATATCATACTCGTGAGAGCTTCCTGACCACGTGCTAAAATGACTTCTCTATGTGTTTTTGATGAATGAGTCTCATTTTCTATATGAGTGCACTGTTAATGATTTCCATTATCAAATCACTTTATCCTAATTCTTTTGTTTTTCCCCTCATGACACAAAATCCTTAGCCCCCTTTTCTCTAGCTGGAATTTTCATTGTTTACAAATGTCACGTGTGTTTATGTTTGTCTGCATGTGTTACACGGTTGCGAGCAATGTTCTCTAGAATACTGAGCGGAGACCAGACTCCTTGGGGTGATGACCAGCGGGAGGGCTGGGGATGGAGAGCCTTTAGCAGAAGCCAAGCTGGCCCAAAAGAAGCATGAGGAGCATCCACAGGAGATGGAGGAGAAAAGTGCTGAGAAAAACGTGGCCAAGGGCCCCTGGACACTGGAACCCCAAAAGCTATGCAAAACCGTGGGTGAGGCCACTTCCCCGCTAAGTCTCTTTCTCCTACCCTCAGAGAGCGACCCCCTGGGTGTATTTGTTGTACAAACCGTGTGAACCCGGCCAGCGGGCCAAGAACATCTAAACGTAAATATTTTACTATTTCACCACTACCCCCCCAAAAAAAATACCTCTCCCATCTTTCTGGCTTGAAATTCTCTCCTTAAATCAAAAAATACGTTGTGGACATTAGTTCTCATTTTAGCAAATGTTTCCACATAGTTAGCATTCCACTGATTCACTCTGGATTTTAGCCTCTTCTACATAAACCTCGCTTTTATCTCCTAAATCTGATTTGTAACCAACCAGCAAAAGTGAAACCTTCTCATCTTCTTTTGCTCTTGATATCTGCTCCCTGAAACCAGCTGTGGCTGCAAAGGATTCAGTATCTGTAATAGGAGAACACAGAGGAAACCCTCCCTGATCGGGCAGTGCAGTCTTCCTGCCCGGGTGATTCAGGTTTAAACACAGCAATATCAATGCACTTCAAGAGTCCAAGAAAAATTTTTAAAAAGCTTTTTTTTTTTTTTGCAGTGGCATCACTGAAACCAGTTAATCATGGAGGTGGTCTGAGGTAACAGTACCTGACCGGTAGGAGAGGTTATGGTAAGTGTGCTGAGAAAAGGGTGTGCCTGTACCAACTCCCTTCAAATGACGGTCCTAACACACTCAGATCAGATCAGATCAGTCACTCAGTCGTGTCCGACTCTTTGCAACCCCATGAATCACAGCACGCCAGGCCTCCCTGTCCATCACCAACTCCCAGAGTTCACTGAGACTCACATCCATTGAGTCAGTGATGCCATCCAGCCATCTCATCCTCTGTCGTCCCCTTCTCCTCCTGCTCCCAATCCCTCCCAGCATCAGAGTCTTCTCCAATGAGTCAACTCTTTGCATGAGGTGGCCAAAGTACTGGAGTTTCAGCTTTAGCATCATTCCTTCCAAAGAAATCCCAGGGCTGATCTCCTTCAGAATGGACTGGTTGGATCTCCTTGCAGTCCAAGGGACTCTCAAGAGTCTTCTCCAACACCACAGTTCAAAAGCATCAATTCTTCAGCGCTCAGCCTTCTTCACAGTCCAACTCTCACATCCAGACATGACCACTGGAAAAACCATAGCCTTGACTAGACGAACCTTTGTTGGCAAAGTAATGTCTCTGCTTTTGAATATGCTATCTAGGTTGGTCATAACTTTCCTTCCAAGGAGGAAGCGTCTTTTAATTTCATGGCTGCAGTCACCATCTGTAGTGATTTTGGAGCCCAGAAAAATAAAGTCTGACACTGTTTCCACTGTTTCCCCACCTATTTCCCATGAAGCGGTGGGACTGGATGCCATGATCTTTGTTTTCTGAATGTTGAGCTTTAAGCCAACTTTTTCACTTTCCACTTTCACTTTCATCAAGAAGCTTTTTAGTTCCTCTTCACTTCTGCCATAAGGGTGGTGTCATCTGCATATCTGAGGTTATTGATATTTCTCCTGGCAATCTTGATTCCAGCTTGTGTTTCTTCCAGTCCAGAGTTTCTCATGATGTACTCTGCATATAAGTTAAATAAACAGGATGACAATATACAGCCTTGACATACTCCTTTTCCTATTTGAAACCACTAGGCCATTCAGGTATGACCCAAATCAAATCCCTTATGATTATACAGTGGAAGTGAGAAATAGATTTAAGGGCCTAGATCTGACAGATAGAGTGCCTGATGAACTATGGAATGAGGTTCATGACATTGTACAGGAGACAGGGATCAAGACCATCCCCATGGAAAAGAAATGCAAAAAAGCAAAATGGCTGTCTGGAGAGGCCTTACAAATAGCTGTGAAAAGAAGAGAAGCAAAAAGCAAAGGAGAAAAGGAAAGATATAAACGTCTGAATGCAGAGTTCCAAAGAATAGCAAGAAGAGATAAGAAAGCCTTCAGCAATCAATGCAAAGAAATAGAGGAAAACGACACAATGGGAAAGACAAAGGATCTCTTTAAGAAAATCAGAGATACCAAAGGAACATTTCATGCAAAGATGAGCTCGATAGAGGACAGAAATGGTATGGACCTGACACACTAGTCTAACTTTATTTGACTCAGATTCTTGGCCTAAAATCTGCTGCTACAAAGTTGAAGGTCTAAAATGGTCTCAGAGACCCTTGTAAATGCATTCGTTCCATTGTTGCTAGAAGGATCTATTTAAAAGGCAAAGTTTGACCACATCCTACTGTTACTGGTCAGAAAACAATGTTAGAGCATCTTAAAAAGACATTAGGGTCCTGAGTGACTGGCCCTTGGGTATCTCTCCAGCTCTCATCCTTTGCCTTCATTCTCTGTCTTGTGCTTTTAGTTACAGCCCCCACAAGGTGCCATTTCTCACCTCTGTGCATTTGATTATGCCAATGGCCTGTCTGGAACATGCTTCTGTACATAAGCGCTCATCCTCTCTAGGAAGGGCTAGGGACCCGGGTCACTTTGTGTGTCATTCCCTGATGTTGCCACAGTACCTGATGGAGCTCTCCATTGGTGTCTGTGTGTGCCTCATTCTTCTTTACCTCATCCCAAACTCTGCTTCTAACTTCTTTTGTTTTGTAATCTGAGCACCCAGCATATTATTGACTCATAGTGAATGGAAACCCACTCCAGTATTCTTGCCTGGAGAATCCCATGGAGAGAGGAGCCTGACAGTCCATGGGGTCACAAAGAGTCGGACACGACTTAATGATAAAACCACCGAACCGCCAGGCACCTAAGAAAATATTTATGAGTGAGTGAATAAGGGTTAGTTGCTACATTCTAGTGCCACTTATAGGTATTATTTCTTATAAATTACTCTTGAACAGCCAACCAAGCAGTCACTAATTTTTACTGTCCTCCTGTTACATACTATTGGGCTCAATAAAGTGATTCACATGTATTATTTAATTATGTGCTCACAACAACCCTGTGAGTTAAGTATTATTATCATTCCAAAGTGCAGTCAAAGTAATTGAGGGTTAACAAGATTATGTGTATCTCCTAAAGTGATAAAACTTGAAGGTGGAGCCAACTACTGAAGCCATATCTGTGTGGATCAAGAATATACACCCTTGATCACTGTATTATCCTTATTTTTAAAGTAGTTTTCATGTAAGGAAGACTACTTCAATGCAATATAAATATCTTACAAGGGGCTTATTATACTTACTATAATTATACTATTCTTTGTTGAGTCCCTGTAGCTCAAATGGTAAAGAATCTGCCTGCATGAAGGAGACCTGGGTTCGATCCCTGGGTCAAGAAGATCCTCTGGAGAAGAAAATGGCAATCCACTCCAGTATTCTTGCCTGGAGAATCCCATGGACAGAGGAGCCTGGCGAGTGACAGTCCATGGTTTAGCAAAGAGTTGGACGTGACTGAGTGACTGACACCACTACTACTTTCTTTGTTATGGAAATAACAAAAAAGTAGCTTTTAATTTTGAGTTTCTGTTACAAAAATAATGTTGAAATCGTATTGAGATACACATCAAGATAATTTGGCAGCTGAAGTGAAAAAATAATTTTGAGGGTCTTTTAGGGGAAAACTGGTCGGGGGGATTAACTAGCTTAGTTAGTTAACTAGAATAATTACCTTTACTTATATAATTGGTAAGATATTTGCTAGGTTCCACAATTCACACTGTATGCATATTCATTGTGAATGTCACCTGGTCAATTTAATTGCAGTATGTGATAACTAATTTGCAGAGGCATCTGTATTAGGCCACGATTTTGTGTGAATAAAAATACCATGCATTCAATATAATGAATGGAACTCATTTAAGTTTTTAGATGCACAAGGCCACTGAGGAATATCTCATGGAATTTAGGAGATCGTTAATTATGAGAGAGAGGAATCTGCTCCAAAATGGTGGCTGGATAAAATCTTTGCTATTAACTAAAAATTTGAATTTTTAGTCTCATTTGGATACTACTTAACATCAATGATGTTACCCTTTGTTCATAAAAATCAGTTGACTTAAATGAAGTGCTTAGAATTTCTTCAACATGTCTTTAACTATAGATAATAACACACAGGCACACACAGAAGAAGCACATTCTGTTTTGGTGAGGGGTGGTGGGCAGGCATAGTAATAACTACAAATAAAAGCATCTCAACAAGCCCCTGGAAAAAAAGCAAAAACTTAACTTTGTTTTCTCTTGATCTGATGTCAGATGTAAAATGAATAGGTCTGTTCTGAGGTCAGAATGAGAAGAAAAAGATCAACGTGACCTCTGGGAAATAAAGGTTATTTGACACTTTTGGGGATTATCTGCTAAAGGCATTGACCACGTATCAGAGTAAATGCTTGACAGGCAGGGTAAGACTTCATTTTCCCTGAAGTTAAATATAAAGACAGAAGTTAAGCCCATACCTCCCTCAGCTGGAGCAGTTGCTGAAATCAGTAGCCTTGATCGATGATGCATTTTCAAAATCAAAACAAGCATCAGTGTCTCCAATCTAATCACATCTCCTAAAGCTGCTGCTTCCTGCGGGAATTTAATTGCTGTGACATTAGACTCCAGACAACAGGCACTTCTCAATGCTACCCATCAAGGCAGGGACAAAAATCAGTGGGATAGTGTCAAAGCTGTTAGATACAAAACCTGGTAAAGATCCCATGTGTGTGATTTTCCTCCCTCAATTTCAGTGGTAAAATTTAATGGATCCTCTATAACAAGTTTAAAAATGCCCCCATATTGTACTAGCCATGAAAAAGATAAAAAATATCTTTGTCTTGTAGAAACTCAGCCTTATTTTTTCCATGACCTGAAATGTATTCTGATACACAAACATTATGGCTTTGATTTTTATGGAGATTTGTTTTTAACTATCATTTCTATAGGAAGACCTGAAAGTGAGAAAGTTAACCTTTTTTAATTAAAATTTTCATGACACGGTGTTTCTGCACATTAACCAAAGATAATAAATAATTTTCATAAGCAATTTTCCCCCCAAATCAGCTGATTTCAGATCTCATGTTCATTGAACCCTTTTAATATACAAAATTCCCTTCTCCACAAGACCCTTTTGCCAAGGGAAACACTTTTTGCCTGTCTTGTCAAAAGAGCTGGAAGCCATGTGTTACTTTCCAAGTTATCCTCTTTACCCTGCCTTACTGAGAAAATGAACAACAACAACAAAAACACCAGGAAAATTAAGGCAAATTGAATGGAAAGAGCAAAGTAAACTTTGACACTTTAAAATAGTAAAATGAAAGATCCACAGGGAAAGGTAATATGGAGGAATCTCATAAGGTATAAAATAATTTTATGGGTTCTTAGTGAACATGAAATAATATCATTTTCTTGATATTGTGCAAAATATTTTAGCTAGGATAATAGGATTTGTTGCTTTTCTTTCCTATTGGGATAGAAGTCAAAAAATTAACTATCATTTGCAATTTTTTCACCTCTATCTAAACTGCTCCTATAATAAGACTCATATTCTAAACAAGCATACTGTTATATTTAAAGTTTGAAACAGGATAGATCCGTTCATTTATGATCGATATAGTAACACTGCTATGTATTCATGTATTACTCTGTGTTTTAAACATTTATCATGTGGATTACCTTAACAAATTTGTAAGGTATTATAATCTCCCATTGATTGATAAGGAAATAAGAGTAAGTGATTTGCTAAAAATCTCTCAGCTAGGAACTGAGGATCTGGAGCTTAACACCATCGATATGGTGTTTATAAATCCAGTACTTTTTCTACCACAGACAGTATTAATTTTTAGACACTTACTTCTGAGTACTTGCTGACCTTTCGTCACTCATTGTCTCAATTAGCTACTGCTGTATAAGAAACCGTATTGAAACTTGGAGAGTTAAAGCAACAGCCACTGTTAGTTGTCTCTCATGATTCCACGGCTGGACAAGGCTGCTCTTTGTACTTAATATGGTGTCATCTGGGGCACAGTGGCTGAAATGTCCAAAATGGCCTGCTTTGTAAGACTGTCAATCTCTATCCGCTGTTGGGGAGATTAGCAGAGGCTGCTGGCCTGGGCCCTTGTTCTCTCCCAAGCGGGGCTCCTAAAATGGCTTCTGTCTAGGTCTAAGAAAGAGTGTTCCAAGTAGTGAAGGCAGAAGTTACAGGTCTCTTAAAGCCCAGCATCAGAAGTTATAGAGACTTCTGCTATTTTCCATTGGTCAAAACATCACAGGGATGGCTAGAGTCACTCACCAACTCTCTTTGCCTGGGCCCAAGATATTTCCTGGAACACAGGAGTTTTGGTGCTAAAATCAGAGCATTCCTGAGCCAATCCAGAAGGCAGGTCAACCTATATAGCCCAAATTCAAAGGTGGGAAGCTATATTCCACCTTTGATTGAGAGAAAAAAAAGATCACATTACAAAAAAGCAGATATAGTGAATATTGTTGCCTTTGGAAATACCATATTTGAAAATACAATTTACTATAATCATTGAACTTTTGGGTGATTTCATTCCTACTACAATTAGTTTAGTAAATAAATTCCTAAATTGAATCAGACTGAATTATATGTTGGATTGTTTATTGCTTTGTTATATGTGCATGTGTGCTAAGTTACTTCAGCCGTGTCTGACTGTGACCCCATGGACTGTAGCCCACCAGATAAATAGCTTTAAATTTAGAGATTGGCCAGTGAGGATTATGGTCTCACTCCTTGTTAGAAACTTCTGCCAAAAAAATGTATCAGCCCCAGAGGGACTTAAGCCCTATTATTGACGGTTAGCACAGTACAAAGACTACTAGAGTTACACAGTTATATAATTTCTCCATTCTATAGAATATATGCAGATTTTCTATAGTATAGCCTCTGGCCAACTGTGGCTAGTAAGCATTTGAAATTTGCTGAGTGTGACTGTGGAAAAGTGTTTTTAATTGTATCTAATTTTAATTAACTTAAATTTTAAAAGTCAGATGGTGTTAGGGGTTACCATATTGGGTCATACCATTTTGACATCATGATTCTCTTTAATCAAAAGGAAAAGAAGAAAATAGCAACATGATATTGTTAAGTCATGCGTCAGGGTGATCTAAAGCTTGAAGACAATTTTTTCTTGGACATGATAGGGTAAAGTCAATGTTTGGACTACTGACTCAACATTTTTTTATGACTAGGACAACAAGAAGTGTTTTGAGGAGAGGTAAACATGTCTCTCTATACATACACATATATGTTTCAAAATGGAATAAAATAGATTGGTTTTTGACTGAGTTTATCTGTAAGTACCATGTATTGGCCTCTTCCTGACTTTGTTTTTGTCTATACTCTATAAAATTTAGAAGGCTCACGTGGGCCTTTCCTGGTGAACTCAGCAGCGAAGAACCAACTTGCAAGGCAGGAGATGAAGGAGACTAGAGTCTGACCCTTCGGTTGGGAAAATCCTCAGGAAGAGGGCATGGCAACCCACTCCAGTATTCTTGAAATACCTGAAAAATCCCATGGACAGAGAAGCTTGGTGGGCCACAGTCCAAAGGGTGGCAAAAAGTCAGATACAATGAGCACAGATGCAATTAGCATAGCAAATTCAGATCCCCATAGACATTGCCAGAAAACTCATTCCCTACTTCCCCAATTAACTGTGCATTTGCACAATTCATTTTATTTTGACAGTGCTAAGAAGGTTTTATTCCATATCTCATTTGTTTTAGAATATTCATTCTCACAGTCACTAAATCCTTGGAATTGATTTCTCAATAAAATAGTCAATTATCTACCTAGCAAAAAAGATACTTGCATTTCTAAACTTGTGTTTATTTTGAGGAAAATTAAGTATGTTTCTAAATAATATTTGACCACTGAAAATGTCTGAATGTAAACATTTATCTTAAAACTCCCATCTTTCTAAAGGAGATAGAAATCATTTATCTCAGCAAGGGATTTCTCCTGGAGAACAGTGAACAGATTGAGATAAAAATGGTGTCTATTTAAACCTATTCTACCTATTTTTCAAAAGCAAGATTGGCTAGGAAATAAAACAGCCCCCACTTAATTTTGTCATAGAATAGGTATTTTTGGTCCCCTAATATGTCAACCACACTTCTAAAATTTGTGGACCACAAAATACATTTGCCAGTATATTTTTTTGAACAGACAATACACTCAAATTATTTTATTGTCTAAATAAAAATAAGTCTATGGTTGATTAAACCAAGAAAACCGTATAATTTTTTTTTAAGCCCCAGATTTAAGAGAAAATATAGAAAGTTGCTCTCAAACTGGCTGGCCTAAATATCAAGTGAGTTCAAGGAGAGATGCTGGACATCTGTCATTTCTCAAATACCTTAATTTTTGAACAGTGTTAGCTCAATATGTTGATGAATTCGTGTCTCAACTTTGCTGTTTAGAAAATAAAGCAAGGCTTACTTTGGGTCTTCCTCGAAGGCTCAGCAGGTAAAGGATCTACCTGCATTGCAGGGGACACGGGTTCGATCCCTAGGTTGGGAAAATCCACTGGAGGAGGAAATTGCAGCCCATTCCAGTATTTTACCTGAAAAATCCCATGGACAGAGGAGCCTGGCAAACTACAGTCCAATGGGTCTCAAAGAGTTGGACATGACTGAGTGACGAAGCAGAGAAGGCTTCCTTTGCACCCTGGTTCCTTCCAAGAAATTAAATCACATGTACCAGTATAGTTCTCCATAGGTAGTTACATAGGATCATACAATTATGATTAAAACAAACAAACAAATTTATTTCTTCAATGCTTTCTTCAAATCATTGGTCCAAATATTCCTATATGCTCTTTTTGACACAAAAGGACATTTACTTCATTTCTCCACTTCCTCCTGCCTTCACTTCCATGGCTCTGTAATGTAGATCCCATGATCCCCCTCTTCAAGCACTATTGTGCTAACACCTAAATTTCCCAGCCTCTTAGAGAGCAAAATCCTCAAAAATGACTTCTCAACTTAAACAATTCTTCCCTTAAAATCCCTAGATAGATTTTACCCTTCACATCTTGGAGATATATGTTATCATTTTAAGGAGAAAGAAACTGATACCCTCTTAGTATCCCTTATTTCTGTTTGTCAACTGGAAATGGATATCAAACAGGCATCTCAGATTCTTCAGATTCTTCACGTGTAAGCCTATTTCTCCCCTAAACCACCACTTTTATCATAGTTCTTTAAGCACCTAGGAATCCTCCTTGGTGCCACCATCTCCCACATTCATCACCTCTATTCAATAACTAACATTGATCATGTCTCCAGTTTAACTAGTTTATGAATATACCCATATTTCTAAAGAAGAAGAAAGAAAAAAAAAAAAAACCCTGCTTTCTTACCAGGCTGAAGTACCATTTGAACTCAGCTAGGTGACCTTTATAGTGTTTTACATCTCTTCTACCAGATCTGGCCCATCCAAGCTGTCCTCCACTGAGGAGCCAGAGTGATTTTTCTCAAATGCAATTTGATGGTGTAATTATATGAAACTTTTGTTTAGATCATTTCAACATGTTCTAATTGCTTTACAAACCCTTGAAATTCTTTCTGGAAATCATCTTCACCTAATGGTGACACTTTTTCCTCTACATTCTCTCATGTTTCAATCCTTCATATTTCTGTTCTCTCTATAACCTTGCACCCAAACCAGTTAAACTTTGTCTGCCAAGCTTTGTCATTCATCCGTCATTTATTTTGTAAGTTTCTTTGACTTCCTACTATGTGACAGGGCTTCCCCATTGGCTCAGTGGTGAAGAATCTGCCTGCAATGCAGGAGATACAGGAGACGTGGGTTTGATCCCTGGTTTGGGAAAATCTCCTGGGAGAAGGCATGGCAACCCACTCCAGTATTCTTCCATGGACAATCCGTGGACAGAAGAGCCTGGTGGGATACAGGCCATGAAGTTACAAAGAGTTGGACACGACTGAGGTGACTGAACACACATGCACTCTATGACAGGTATGTAGTATATTGAGGGTTGAAACATGTTAAGTGAACAAAATAAACAGCATCTGTTAAATCATAAAGGTCACATTCTACTGTATTTAGGTCTCAGTTGAAAACTTCAAATGTCTTGTAGACTAGGTTAGTCATAACTGTGTTTTCTGATGACACTGTATAGTTTTTTCCATCATGATACCACAATTTACGTGTGTAAGTATTTATTCAATGCCATTTTAATCATTAGAAACCAACTCTGTGATCGTAGAAATCAGTATTATATCATTTGTGAGTTTATACATAGCATCTGGCACAATTTTCTAGCACATAAATGACATTGGGAACCAGTTTTTTTTTTAATAATGAAATCAAAAAGCATATTAATGAAGTTGAAGAAATAATGCCAAGATATATCTACAAGTAACCTGTTCACAGTATTGCACCTGCAGTTACAAACAGTCCTAGAAACAGTGAAAATACATTAGAAAAATGTTGTCAAAAATAGAACTCAATGGGTGGGCTGAGAGATAATTGGTAAGTCAGACAGAGAAAGACAAATATCATATGATATCACTTACATGTGGACTCTTGAAGAACGATACAAATTGAACTTATTTACAAAACAGAAATAGAGTCATAGATGCAGAAAACAAGCTTATGGTTACCAGGGAGGAAAGGGAGTGAGGGATAAACTGGGAGATAGGGATTGACATATACATATGACTACATATAAAATAGATAACTAATAAGGGCCTGCTGTATAGCATGGTGATCTGTACTTAGTACTCTGTAATGACCTACGTGGGAAAAGAATCTAAAAAAAAGTGGATATATGTATGTGTATAACTTTGCTATACAGCAGAATCATAACACTGTAAATCCAACAAAATTAAAAGAACTTAATAAAATCTAAAAGAATGTGTATGTGTGTGTGTAATGGTTGAAACCAGAATGATGATAACTTAAAAAATACTTAAATATTGGATATTATAAGATATAAAATTAGTATCTAGGCTTTTACAAATGTCATTCATTTATTTAAATATAATGTGAAAATGGACAGAACAATTAAGCAATTAATAGACACAAATTTTGGAGATGAAATTCTATACCAATATAAGATGTTCATGTCTTGGTAAATGCGATTTTCACTGTGAAAACGGCACTAGAAAATAAACTTGGTTGTCAGGGAAGAAAAATCACATCCTACAAAGCCATTCAAAGACATTCTCTTCATATGTGTCTTTCAATCCAGGTAAATTTACATTTTTACACAATCTCTTTGTGTCTCTGATTTTGCTCCACTATGGATATAATAGTGGAAGAACTAGAGTTAGCTTTTTACCATATACTCCTGATAACTTACAGCATACATTCTGGAAATATTTCCAAGGGGGAGACCTAGTGGTGCAATCTCCTTTACATCTACCCAGAAACTCACTTAAATTTGAGAGACTATGCTCTTACAGAACAATGGAAAGGCACTTTGGGGAAACAGAATGGAAAGAAAGAACATAAGCATCCATTCCTGAATAACAGTAGAGTAGCAAAGCAGACCACCACTTCTGCTGTTCTGTACATACTGTAATGGGAAAATGTAAAGGTAATTCACCTAGCCTACAGGTCACTTGGAATTTCAAGCTGAGACCTAAAATAAGCTGGGGTATTACCATTATGATTTAATGAATAATATGTATTATTCAATTTAAAACTCAATTCTCTAACTTAAAGATTAGTAAGAACAAGTTCAGTATATAGGTATTTTTTTGATTTAGGGAAATAGCATGATTTTTGCTCTTAAAAAAGCTCTTTTCCTACTCTATATAAATTTACACTATAAAAATGACTGTCATAAAATTTTATTATTATACTTTTTAAATTTCCCCACCATCTAGTCACTTGTTGCTATTTCTCAGTCTCTCAGTCGTGTCCGACTCTTTGTGACCCCATGAACTGCAGCACGCAACGCCTCCCTGTCCTTCACCAACTCCCAGAGTTTACTCAAACGCATGTCCATCGAGTCGGTGACGCCATCCAACCATCTCATCCTCTGTCGTCCCCTTCTCCTCCTGTCCTCAATCTTTCGCAGCATCAGGGTCTTTTCCAATGAATCAGCTCTTCGCATGAGGTGGCCAAAGTATTGGAGTTCCAGCTTCATCATCCGATGAACACTCAGGACTGATCTCCTTTAGAATGAACTGGTTGGATCCTTGACATAGATTCAAGGGATTAAGTATTTAACATTAGACATCATGATTAGCTTCCAAGAAGAGTCTGAATAGAAACTAAGGATATCAAAGAATAAGATAAACTATATTTTCAATAGTTAAACATTTTGGAATAATAATTTAGTATTCCAAATTTCATTTATGTACTCCTCCCCTCCCAGAGTATGTACTGTGCTTATAAGTTTAAACAAAGTGAAAGCGAATTTGCTCAGTCGGGTCTGACTCTTTGCAACCCCATGGACTGTACCTGCTAGGCTCCTCCATCCATGGGATTCTCCAGGCAAGAATAGTGAAGTGGGTTGCCATTTCCTTCTCCAGAGGATCTTTCTGACCCAGGGATCGAACCTGGGTCTCCTGCATTGTAGGCAGACGCTTTACCGTCTGAGCCACCAGGGAAGTTTTAACCATAAGTTAAACAAACAGGATGACATATACAGCCTTGATAGACTTTTTTCCCAATTTGGAAACAGTAAACATGCTTCCATATCAGGTTCTAACTGCGGCTTCTTGACCTGTATACAGGTTTTGCAGGAGGCAGGTAGGGTGGTCTGGTATTCCTATCTCTTTAAGAATTTTCCATGGTTTGTTGTGACCCACACAGTCAAAGGCTTTCCCATAGCAAATGAAGCAGAAATAGATGTTTTACTAGAATTCTCTTGTTTTTTCCCTGATCCAATCAGATCAGATCAGATCAGTTGCTCAGTTGTGTCCGACTCTTTGCAACCCCATGAATCGCAGCACGCCAGACCTCCCTGTCCATCACCATCTCCCGGAGTTCACTCAGACTCATGTCCATGGAGTCAGTGATGCCACCCAACCATCTCATCCTCTGTCGTCCCCTTCTCCTCCTGCCTTCAATCTTTCCCAGCATGAGCATCTTTTCCAATGAGTTGGCCATTCACATCAGGTGGCCAAAGTATTGGAGCTTCAGCTTTAGTATTAGTCCTTCCAATGAATATTCAGGGTTGATGTCCTTTAGGATTGACTGGTTTGATCTCCTTGCTGTCTGAGGGAATCTCAAGAATCTTCTCCAACACCACAGTCTGAAAGAATCCGTTCTTTGGCGCTCAGCTTTCTTTATGGTCTAACTCTTACATCCATATATGACTACTGGAAAAACCAAAGCTTTAACTATACATACCTTTGTCAGCAAAGTGATACCACTGCTTTCTAATATGTTTGAGTTTGTTATGGCTTTTGTTTCTTGAGTTTCTTGAACTTGACTTCCTTGAGTTTCTTTTAATTTTGTGGCTGCAGTCCCTATCTGCAGTGATTTTGGAGCCCAAGAAAATAAAATTTGTCACTTTTTCCATTGTTTGCTCATCTATTTGCCATGAAGTGATGGGACCAGATGCTATGATATTCATTTTTTGAATGTTGTGTTTTAAGCCAGCTTTTTCACTCTACTCTTTCACCTTCATCAAGAGGCTCTTTAGTTCCTCTCTGCTTTCTGCCACAAGGGTGGTGTCATCTGCATATCTGAGGTTATTGATATTTCTCCTGGCAATCTTGATTTCATCTGTCCTTCATCCACCCCAGCGTTTCTCATGATGTACTCTGCACATAAGTTAAATAAGCAAGGTGACAACATTCAACATTGACATACTCCTTTCCCACTTTTGAACCCGTCCATTGTTTCATTTCGGATTCTAATTGTTGCTTCTTGACCTGCATATAGGTTTTTCAGGTGGCAGCTAAGGTGGTCTGGTATTTCCATCTCTTTTAAGAATTTTCCACAGTTTGTTGTTATCCACACAGTCAAAGGCTTTAGTGTAATCAATGAAGCAGAAGTAGATGCTTTTCTGAAATTATGCTTCTATTAGAGAATAGAGAGTTACTCTATGGCCCAAAGAGTTAGAGTTAGCAAATTAGGAATTAGTGGTGACTACTAACACTAACTTCAATAATATAAAGATGCTTAGACTATCTATTCCCACGGGCCCATCATTTCCACCCTGGATGAAGTCAAAACAACTCTCCCCATTGGAAGTCTCCAAGTCACCTATTTGGCCTAGCAATCCAAGATAAATCAAAGATTCAGTAACTATTCAGATATTATTCTTATGTCAGTATTCCTTTAGCATTTATTTTGTACTCATGCTATGTGAGGCACTAAAAAAAAGGAATAGACAGTGAAAGGAACAGACAAGATTGCCCGCCTTCAATAGTTCTGTGTGGATCGCGGAGATTCTATGGGCCATTATAAGGCTTTTGGCACTTAAGCTGAGAAAAATAAATGTGAGGCACTGTATAAGGCCTCGAACAAAAGGGCATGATCTAACTCTGTTACAGTTCACAATCTGGTTTCTGTGTAGATATTAAACAGTGGAGGAAATACAAGAGCAGGGAGACTAGTTAAGAGGATATTATGAGAATCCCAGTGAGAGAGAGAAAGGAAAATTAGCAGTAAGGAGTAATCATCATATGGGAGTGTATTTTGAAGACATAGCAAACAGAATTTTCTAACAGAGGACATGAAGTATTTGTGGGAGGAAAAAAAGGGAGGAAAGGAGAAACAGAGAAGACAGAAGTGATGAAAAGTTGTATGGGTTCATGTCGATGTACGGCAAAAACCACTACAATATTGTAAAGTAATTAGCCTCCAATTAAAATAAATAAATTAATTAAAAAATTATATTGGTGATATTGAAACGTGGCAGAGCACAGAAATGGAAAATGAAAGAACAGTCAAAATCCTTTGACTAGTCTTTCTCAAGACTTTACATTTTAACTTCCTTTTCTGTATCAAACTTGAAGCAAGCCCTAGAGCAGAAAAAGTTTGACTCAACATTTTCTCAGTTTTAAAGTAATTCCTATCCAAAATCACCAGAGAACATGTTTAAATACTGAAAGAGCACTGAAAGGAAATTTTATATGGAGTGGTCTACAATTAATAGCCGCAAAATGAAAATGACTGGATAATTGATAAGTAAGGGAGCTCTTTTGCGTTCTGGCTACCAAATTCCTATATGAGGGGTGTGGGGGTTTCCCAGGACCAACAAGCAAATCTCAGGACACTAACTGGGTGTTCTACAGTTTAACTCAGTTCTAACATATCTACACGGCAATAGCATCCGATTTTACAGTTTAAGATTCATTCCTACTCTACTGCCTCCATTCCCCATTTCAGACAACACCTGGGCTTTTGACTGACCAGCTATAGAATAAAGGTTCCCAGGACATCTTCCTTGAGTTCAATTAATTTGGTAGAGTAGCTAGAACTCAGAAAAACATTTTACTTACTACATCATCGTTTCTTATAAATGGATACAGAAAACACACATCTCAGAAATTTCAAGAAAATTATTCTGACACTGCATTTATGTGGACTGTATACTAAATAATGTTCCCCTACTTATATTTAAGTATATCAGTCCCTCCATTTCCAGAAACATAGGAACATATTATGTTACATTTTCAAATATACCTAAGCCATAAAAATCCAGCATTTTTTATATGTATAATTACCCAATCAATAGTCAGTCTGGTCATTTCCACTTGTTTTTTAAATAAAATCTGGTTATGACTGTAATCCCAGGTGTAAAAAACCAGATTTAGAAAAAGAACCAGAGATCAAATTGCTAACATCCGTTAGATCATAGAGAAAGCACGGAATTCCAGAAAAACATCTGTGTCATTGACTACATTAAAGCCTTTGACTGTGGGGATCACAACAAACTGTGGGAAATTCTTAAAGAGATGGGAATAACACTTCATCTTACCTGTCCCCTGAGAAAGCTGTATGAAAGTCAAGAAGCCACAGTTAGAACCAGACATGGAGCAACAGACTGGTTTAAACTGGAAAAGGAGTACATCAAGGCTGTATATTGTCACTCTGATTATTTAATTTATAGGCAGAGTACATCAGGACAAATGTCAGGCTGGATGAATCATGAGCTGGAATAAAAATTGCTGGGAGAAATATAAACAACCTCAGATATGCAGATGATACCACTCTAATGGCATAAAGTAAAGAGGAATAAAGAGCCTCTTGATAAGGGTGAAAGAGGAGAAAGAAAAAGGTGGTTTAAAACTCAACATTGAAAACACTAGGATCATGGCATCCAGTCTCATCAATCCATGGCAAATAGATGGGGAGCCAGTGGAAGAAGTAACAGACTTTATTTTCTGGGACTCCTAAATCAGTGCAGACAGTGACTCCAGCCACGAAATTAGAAGACACTTCCTCCTTGAACGAAAAACTATGATAAATGAGACAGTATATTAAAAAAGCAGTGACATCATTTTGCTGACAAAGGTCCATATAGTCAAAGCTATGGTTTTTCAAGTAGTTATGTATGGATGTGAGATTTGTACCATAAAGAAGGCTGAGCACTGAAGAACTGATGCTTTCAAATTATTGTTCTGGAGAAGACTCTTGAGAGTCCTTTGGACTGCAAGGAGATCAAACCAATCAATCCTAAAGAAAATCAATCCTGAATATTGATTGGAAGGACTGATGCTGCAGCTGCAGCTGTGGTACTTTGGCCACTTGATGTGAAGAGCCAACTCATTGGAAAAGACTCTGATGCTGGAAAGATTAAAGGCAGGAGGAGAAGGGGACGACTGAGGATGAGATGGTTGGATGGCACCCCCGACTCAGTGGACATGAGTTTGAGGAATCTTCAGGAGATAGGGAAGGAGAGGGAAGCCTGGTGTGTTGCAGTCCAATGGGTCTCAAAGAGTCAGACATGACTTTGCAACTAGACACAAGCATTATGGACACTGAATAGTTAATAAAAACACAATTACTTTATCTCAAACATCTTTCTGATATGGCCTCACTGCTTACATATACAATATTTATAAATGTGTATTACTGTCTAACAGAGAAGAAATGTATTACCCTGCACATTTCCTAAGGGCCCTAGGAAAAATGTACTCAGTAGGACCCAGAAAACCATTTCCATTTTTCAGTTTCCCTATTTCTCCCCTCATCCTTCTCACATACCTCTCGCATAACCCTCCTTCCCCCAAGAAATGAAGGTCCTGCTCTGTATCCCTCTTGAATGTAAACATGGAAAATATTAGCTAGTTAATGGAGTATCTCTCTTTTGATCCTCTGATTTCCTAACTACTAATCTCTAGGGAGCTACTGTACTGGATACCAATTTGAATTTGAAGTTCTTTCCCAGCAACTGAGCTTTCATTCTGGAGGGACATATTGCCATTACTTCAATTTAATCCTTCCTCCATCTCAAGTTCATGACAGTAATAGGAAAATCAGACGCTCAGACACACTACAGTGTTTTTAAGAAGTGTTAGTCTCTTTTCAAGTCTGACCACTTAAAAGAAATATTCATGTGACTGATATAAGGCACAATACACTGGCTAGTCATCAAACTACTGATGTGAGAAATGAATAAATGAATTAAAATAATCAGTTCAGTTCAGTTGCTCAGTCATGTCCAACTCTTTGTGACCCCATGGACTGCAGCACTCCAGGCCTCCCTGTCCATCACCAACTCCCAGAGCTTGCTCAAACTCATATCTGTCGAGTCGGTGATGCCATCAAACCATCTCATCCTCTGTCGGCCCCTTCTCCTCCCGCCTTCAATCTTTCCCAGCATCAGGGTCTTTTCAAATGAGTCAGTTCTTCGCATCAGGTAGCCAAAGTATTGGAGTTTCAGCTTCAGCATCAGTCCTTCCAATGAACACTTAGGACTGATCTCCTTTAGGTTGGACTGGTTGGATATCCTTGCTATCCGGGACTCTCAAGAGTCTTCTAAAACATCACAGTTCAAAAGCATCAGTTCTTCAGTGCTCAGCTTTCTTTATAGTCCAACTTTCACATCCACACATAACTACTGGAAAAACCATAGCTTTGACCAGACGGACCTTTGTTGGCAAAGTAATGTCTCTGTTTTTTAGTATGTTGTCTAAGTTGGTCTTAGCTTTTCTTCCAAAGAGCAAGCATCTTAAAAATAATTGTTTATTATTTTTATATTATGATTACCCATTTATTTAAATGAATTAAAATAAATAAATGAATTAAACACTATGCCAGAACAAACAAGTCATAAATGTCTGGTGTGAAAGATTCATAGCATGATCCTATATTCTTTTGTGTCTGATAGCCATAGACTCCAGCTAGTGATGCAAAGACAGAAGTGGAAAAACATTCCCCATTAGAATTTAGCCAAAATATGTGACAGGCAGTCACTTCTTAGGGATCCCTCCACTGACATCTCATCTACATCAATGAACAGCATTACTCTTTTTCGTATCTCAGATATTTAACACCTACCAAGAACTCAGGTCTTAACAAATGATTTTTATTATCAATAGAAATCAGAATAATTTTACTGGTTATATCCCATTGATACCATTTGTATGCTACTTTCTGGTATTTAGATTCAATTTATTTTTTATGCAGAGAAATGCTTGTTGGATTAAAAGAAAAATATAACTGTTATGCAAAACCTACATCATGCAGAACTTTGGTTAATAAGTGATACAAAATAGATTTGAATACAGTGACTAATAATTCTTTATGTCTGTTATTTTCTGTAGCTTAATACTAAAAATAAATATGAAATCTTATAAAAACAAAATTTCTTTCTTGGCTCTTGGGTTTAGAAGGGGTTGAATAATTAGCTTTGAAGTTGCATTGGAAGAGCAAACAAAGCTACTTATCCAATATTCAAAAAGTTTTTAGTTTTTAATTTGTTCTAATCATTTAAAAATGGCTTTAGAGAATACACCATTATACAAGGCAAAATATTCTCTGTAACTGTGAAATATGGGCAAATAATTATTTACATGTATTAGTATCCCTAGAGACCAAATCTGGTTACTTTGACCCCCTGGTCATGTGATTGGGTTAAAGAATTAAGAGTTTCATTAGTTAGCTATTTCTGCAATAATGTTGTTTAACAAACAATCCTAAACTTTCAGTGACTTTATGATAGCAGATGCTATTTAATATGAATTTTTAAGAATAAGTATAATAATGTTCCAAAAGAGAGAAAAAGGGTATTAAAAACTTTGAGTGTCTGAACTATCTCAAGTTATTTGAGTGGTTTTTCTTTGATTGTTCAAATAGGCATCCAGTTTAAACTTTGAATTATTCATTAATGTATCAATTGAATCAAGAATGATTTATTGACAATTATGTGCCAGGCAGTGTGCTAATGATATGAGTTAAATGGAAAGCCATGGTCCTTTATTATAGAGTAGTGAGGGAGATAATCAGATAATCAGATCAAGGAATATCCAATTACAGACTCAGATACTGTAAGGAGATTATCACAGCTCAATGAAAGTCTGGCGATGCCAAAGAATGCTCAAACTACAGCACAATTGCACTCATCTCACATGCTAGCAAAGTAATGCTCAAAATTCTCCAAGCCAGGCTTCAGCAATACGTGAACGGTGAACTTCCAGATGTTCAAGCTGGTTTTAGAAAAGGCAGAGGAACAAGAGATCAAATTGCCAACATCCACTGGATCATCAAAAAAGCAAGGAAATTCCAGAGAAACATCTATTTCTGCTTTACTGACTATGGCAAAGCCTTTGACTGTGTGGATCAAAATAAACTGTGGACAATTCTTAAAGAGATAAGAATACCAGACCACCTGACCTGCCTGCTGAGAAATCTGTATGCAGATCAAGAGCAATGGTTAAAACTGGACATGAAACTACAGACTTTTTCCAAATGGAGAAAGGAGTACGTCAAGGCTGTATATTGTCACCCTGCTTATTTAACTTATATGCAGAGTACATCATGAGAAACGCTGGAGTGGATGAAGCACAAGCTGGATACAAGATTGCCAGGAGAAATATCAATAACCTCAGATATGCAGGTGACACCACCCTTATGGCAGAAAGTGAAGAGGAACTAAAGAGCCTCTTGATGAAAGTGAAAGAGGAGTGAAAAAGTTGGCTTAAAGCTCAACATTCAGAAAACGAAGATCATGGCATCCGGTCCCATCACTTCATGGCAAATTTACAGGGAAACAGTGGAAACAGTGACAGACTTTATTTTCTTGGGCTCCAAAATCACAGCAGATGGTGACTACAGCCATGAAATTAAAAGACATTTGCTCCTTGGAAGAAAAGTTATGGCCAACTTAGACAGAATATTAAAAACCAGAGACATTACTTTTCCAACAAAGTTTGGCCTAGTCAAAGCTATGGTTTTTCCAGTAGTCATATATGGATGTTGGAGAATTGGACTATAAACAAATGCTGAGTGCTCAAGAAGTGATGCTTTTGAACTGTGGTTTTGGAGAAGACTCTTGAAAGTCCCTTGGACTGCAAGGAGATCCAACCAGTCCATCCTAAAGGAAATCAGTCCTGAATATTCATTGGAAGGACTGATGTTGAAGCTGAAGCTCCAATACTTTGGCCACCTGATGTGAAGAACTGAATCATTTGAAAAGACCCTGATGCTGGGAATGATTGAAGGCGGGAGGAGAAGGGGCCAACAGAGGATGATATGGTTGTATGGCATCACCGACTCTATGGACATGAGTTTGAGCAACTCCAGGAGTTGGTGATGGAGAGCAAGGCCTGGCGTGCTGCAGTCCATGGGGTTGCAAAGAATCCGACAGGACTGAGCAACTGAACAGATGAAAGTTTGCAAATGGAGCATTTGGTGTAGGCTGGGGGCAGCCGGCACAACTGCCTCAAGGAAGTGACATTTTAGGCAAAAATACAGAAGAGTTTACTGGAGAAGAGGGAAAGTTTAAAGCTGATAGGAAAAACATGCAAAAGCTATGGGACTGAGAAATGCCTGGAAATGGTACAAGGAAGTAAAGAAAAAGGAGGTTTCTGTTGTATGGTATTTATGTCTTATTTTTTTGTTTTCAGTTTTTTCCTTTCTTCTCAGTGGTATGCACATGGTCTCTCAATTCGTTAACACAAGATGAAGATTTCAGAGAAGCCATATTCTGAATAAAGCATGTATTGTCTTTAACAATGGATAGGAGGATAGTGGAATATAGAATTCTGATTTATTTAGAGTCTTGAAACATGAAAATACTTATTGTATTTGTGTTTCTCCTTCTCTGTAAACATCATAATGTGAATGCAATTAATGTCTGAAAAGTAGAATATTTATTCTTTTGAGCAAACAGGTGACGGTGCTTTGTATTTTTTTGTTTTCTATGCGAGATGCTCTTTATTATGTGTAATTTTCATGTAATTTAATAATAAAGATATACTTTAATAGATGTTATTTAGATCAACAAATGAACAAATGTTGAAGTACCATATCTTTAGAAAACAATCACTTCTACAATAAAATAAACTTCCTCAAACTCTCTGCTTTATGTAACTTATTATTCTACAATAGAAAACAAGAAATTTCCCTGGGCCATGGTACAAATCTGTCTGTGTTTCTATTACAACAGGGCATGTCAGTCATGTGTCTCTCTTAACACATGACATTTGATATCAACAGTAGTGGAAATTGTATAGCTATATACTCAGTGGACATGAGTTTGCACAAACTGCTGGAGATAGTGAAGGACAGGGAAGCCTGGCATGCTGCAGTCCATGAGGTCTCAAAGACTGGGACAAGTTTTAGTGACTCAACAACAACAGTATGTATTCATTATATAGGTTATACCCATTTTAGACATATATATATATAGTAAATACTTTTCATGGGTAAGCAGTAGTATACACACATAATATTTATTCCACTTTTTTATGTCATCTGTTAAAGCTAGTGTTCAGATACAGTTAATTGTACCATGTTCTTTTAAGTAATTCATTTTTCTAATGTCTAATCCTGACATATATATTACAGAGGCAATGGCAGGCTTATCCAAATTTAAGCAGAACTTCAGTGAAAGAATGAAAAGAAAATAAATCCTGAGTAATATAAGCTGAACACCATAATATTAAAAAAATATTAAAGATTTGATCAGAACTAATCTTGATACTAGTCCAAGTCTCCTTAATAAACATAGACCCAGAATTCTAGAATATAATGTCTTATAAGCCTGGGTCTTTTTTCTGCTCTAATGATACCTGAGAGTTGGAATTGCAAAGCCATCAGAAATTCAGGATGGCACAGAAGCTTTGGTATCAGGAAAGCCTGCATTAGAATCCTTGCTCTCTTACCTACTTACCTTGACCCTGAGTAAATGTCTTAACTTGTCTTAGTGTCAGCTTCACAATTTTTAAACTAAGTATTGCATTGTCCTGTATAGGAAATTATAGTAAAGAACACAAAATTAAATGTGTAGAGCATTTAAAACAGTGTCTGACATTTGATACATGCTCAATAATAGTGGCATGATATTATAGAAATATTGTAACAGAATCTTCCCTGGTGGCTCCAAAGATAAAGAATCTGCCTGCAATGTAGGAGATCTGGGTTTGATCCCTGGTTTTGGAATATTCCCCTGGAGAAGGGAATGGCTACCCACTCAATTTTTCTTGCCTGGAAAATTTCATGAACAGAGGAGCCTGGCAGACTACTGTCCATGGGGTTGCAAAGAGTTGGACACGACTGAGGAAGTAACACCTTCACTTTCAAGATGACAAAAATTCAGCGGTGCTCTAGTGCAGGATTAGTTAGTCCTCAGCCTTAATCCTCAGTACTTGGATTTCTCAAGGGATCCTCTGGCTACCGATGACCCCCACGTTATGTAAAGTTTACTTGATGTTACAAAGGTATTTCAAATGCAAGTGTTCTTACAGATTTTCCTAAGGTATCTCTGCAGTCATGGTTTAACCGCGACTGCCTGATTCTGGCAACCGCAATTGTCAACCTGGCAGTAGCGGCCCTGTCTCCAGTCTTGCGGGAGTCTTCTGGCCCTCCTGCACTCCACTGTGCTTGCCTGGGCAGGAACGCACTGCTGGCAGTGGCATCCTGGGCTTTCTGGCACGGCAGATGCTCAAGGACCGCTCCAACAGACCCCAAGGCTGTGGCTCCCAAAGTCCCGTAAACTGAAAGAGTCTTTTGCCAAGAACCCCGATGTTATGGCAGACAGTGAACCCTGACTATCAGGGGACATCGCAAAGGGGCTGTGTGCTGAAGGCTGGCAGGCAGCCACTTTGGAAGGTTTTTGAGACCTGATTGTTTTATTATTCCAGAATTAAAGAAATACTTAGTTTGAAAAACATCCACATCCTTGGTTTGAAAACCATCTTATCAGTCATGCTTCTTTTCAAAATATGCTTTGTCACATGGGTTTTAATGATATAAATATCTGAGGTCTAAAAGTAGTTTGGCTTTTAGAAATAGAGGAAAAGAAAAGGAAAAAATAAAACACTAACCTAGTTCTAAATTCAACCTTCTTTGAGAAAGAAGACTAAGAATAGAGGCAAGCTATAATTCCTATCTACAAAAATAACAGAGAAATACTGACACATTTTTGAAGGCTGAATCAGGGTTATATACCAGATATTTGGCTTCATGTTCCCTTTAAAATAGCATTCCTGTCCATTCTTATTAGGTTTGGATTGATCCCAAGAGTTCCTTTGTGGCTAATTTAACACCTGTGAAGTCATGGTGATATTAAGTATAAATTCACTGCCTACTGCATGGATAATTTTATTTCACTCCAAAGTTACTGCAATAATTAGTGAAATTTCATAAAAGTTCATATTGGTTTAAATCACATTATTAATTTTTTCCATCAATTAATTAGAGAATAATTTTATGACTTAAAAACCTTTGATTTCAAATATTAAAGACTTGGGTTGGAAATAGAACTGTTTAACCATATAAAAAAGCACCTAAAATAATGTCAGGAAAGCAATGAGGTCAAATTAAAACATTGTGTGAAGTCAAGTTAAAACCTAATGCCTTCTGCCAGTCTTCCTTTTTTACCTTTTACCTCCTTTTACTTGATCAAATGTATGTTGTGAAATATTGTTGGGATAGTTATTGCAAAAATTACCCTATTCTTTGGATAAACATATCAGGACACATGACTAAGTGGCAACATATTTAATTATATAAATTAGACTTTTTTCCAGTAGTTTATTTTACATAGGTAATATTTTGGACTCAGAGTATAAATCTACAAGATAGAACCTGGTTATAGTTTAAAAAAGTGAAATAAAATTGGGAAAAGCTAAATTCAATAGCTAGTGAAATGCAAGTTATTCTAGTTTATGAAATTTTAAGTATAAAGGATTTAAAAATATGCTCTTATTAGAAGCAAACTAGAGTTAATAACATATCTGTAATGCATATTTAATAAGTTGAAGTCTTTAACTGGGAGTAATATTCATATAAATTAGAAACTGTAGTTTAAAAATAAAATATGTCAAGCATTGAGCTTTTTGCACTATAGCATAAGCATTTTTTTGTAAATTAAGCACATATTTCTCCATGCATGTGGAATTTAAGTAACATTATATTCTATCAAAGATTTCTTTACTTTTAAGAAAAGTAAAATCAAATGAATGATATTTATAAATAGCATTTTTTGTGCTCACTATGTATTTCAGGCCAAATATAAATATCTAAACTGAAATTATTATATCAAGAATCTCATACTCAAATACCTACAAGGGCCACAGAGGAAGGAAGCAAGACTGACATGAATTTAAAAAAAAAAAAAAAAAAACAGGGACTCGGAAGAAGTTTTGAATCCAAAAGCATTCAACCTTATAAAAATTACAAATACTGTGTGAATTAAGACCAACATACTTTGAGGCCTACTTTGGTTAAAAAGATAGGAAAGACCTTCTTTTTAGTATTTAAGAAGGAAATTATACAATAATTATTTCTCATTAAGAATGTAAACACAATCAGTCAAGAAAATACATTTGTAAAATATGCAGCCTAACTTAGAAATAAAGTAGGGTAAACAGAGGCTCTCATTCCATGTATTTATTCAAAACACATTTGAATGATTTCTGTTGGCTAGACATGGAAAGAAAAGACAGATTTGGTCCTTAACGTTTTAAAGGTAACAGTTAATTGACATGCATGCAAAAGTGTGTATGGCATCCTTAAGAAGGGAAATAGTTACAAATGACTATCTTCTATTTTCATGTGGTGAACCCATGGATCTACCATAGACACCAGGGTTTTCACCTGGGAGGTACCTCAAGCAAGCTTTGAAAATATGTTAGGATATTTAATTATTGTAATGGAAGGAAGCTTCTGGTATTTAGTATGTAGACACCAGGGAAGATAGATATTCTTTAATGTACTGGTAAATTACACACAATGGAGAATTTTCCACCCCAAAATACCAGTGGTGTCTTGCTTGAGAATCACTGTTCCAGACTTTGTTATCTCTTGTAGGAGTACCATATCCAAATTATTATAATTCTCCCACTTCTAGAGCACAGCTTTCTTTTTCAGATCATTTTAGTGCCCCTATTATATCCAATCTTTGATCTCATCAGTATCTGATGACACCATAATTTTTTCTTTGTCCTGTAAAATGTTGTCATTTCCTCCTTATCTTGATTAATTTTCATTTCAGTCCTTCCTTTACATATACACTTACTTCACTTTCTTGCATCTCTCTTCCTCAATTATACTCTGATAGCAAAGATAATTCTTGATTAACCAGATTTTCCTCTGATTCTCTGCCCATACCATTTGGAGAACATACAAATATAATGCTTATTTTCACTTTATTTTATCCTTCCTAATCTCAAACTGGTCCTCAGCACTAATTGGCAATATTAGTAGAGTTTCCCTGGAAATGCTGTATCTAACCAAAGTGAAAAGTGAAAGTGAAAGTCACTCAGTCATGTCTGACTCTTTACTACCCCATGGACTATACAGGCCATGGAATTCTCCAGGCCAGGGTACTGGAGGGTAGCCTTTCCATTCTCCAGGGGATCTTCCCAACCCAGTGATTGAACCCAGGTCTCCTGCATTGCAGGTGGGTTCTTTGCCAGCTAAGCCACAAGGGAAGCCCAAGAATACTAGAGTGGGTAGCCTATCCCTTCTCTAGTGGATCTTCCTAACCTGGGAATTGAACCGGGCACTCTTGCATTGCAGGTGGATTCTTTACGAACTGAATCATTAGGGAATCCTGTATCTAACCAAAGTAATGTTTAAATATCTTTTCTTATGTTATTAAGCTTTCAATAGTCCCTGTCTACTTGTTCCTCTCAAATATGGCTTTATTTCCTAATTATCTTAGAAAATAAGGTGATTGGAAGATATCTACCTCATTTTCCTACCAATAAATGTACATTTGCATCCATGCATGCTCAGTCATGTCTGACTCTGTGTGATCCTATAAGCTGTAGCCCACCAGGCTCCTCTATGCATGGAATTCTCCTGGTAAGAATAATGGAGTGGGTTGCCATTTCCTTCTCCATGCGGTCATCCAGACACAGGGATAGAACCTGAGCTGCTTGCGTGTCCTGCGCTGCAGGCAGATTCCTTACCATTGAGCAACCAGGGAGGCCCTTAATGTACCTCTATGTCTCTTCTTCTGTTGAAGTGTTCTCTGGTTAACACTGACCAACAGCTTCCTCTCTTTCCAAGTCTAAACCCTAACTTGTATTCCAGATCTCACTCCAATTTGTCTGTGAACAGAAGATTCTTTTATTCTCCTAATGCTTACCTTTTCTAAGAACTAACAATATTCTTACTTACGTGGCCATTTCTATTAAGACGTGCACAAAAGGCAGGTGCTGCCCCCAGATGCTACCTCCCTTCTCTGCAGCCCTTTACAGCTAAGGACTATAGAGATGAGATACCTTCTCACTCAGTCTCTGTCCTCTTGAACATATTCCAATTAGGCGCTTTTCCTTGGGACTCATAAAACCCTTCTGCAAGGTCAGTATTCAGTTTTCCAAGTCCAGTGATTCCTGGTCTTCATTTTAAATTTTCAGCCATTTGCCAAGTTTTATCTCCCTCCTTCTTAAAACATGTCTGTCTTATTTGTCTTCCAGCATACCTTGATCTCTTGGCTTTCCTTAGACTTTAAATATCTGAGTGACCCAGGATTTAGTCTTTGGCCCTCCTCTCTTGTTCATGTGAAAACTCTGCCTGGTTAATTTTATCCAGTCCCCTTGCTTTAAACAGTATCTATATGCTGATGACTCTTAAATTAATAACTTCAAATGAGAATTCTCCCCTGAGCTCCAGGCATATCCATTCAATTTCCTACTCAAGGTTAGGGTTAGCTCCTCTTCTATGGCAGTTAGGTATTTCAAACTTAACATCAAATAACATGCAATCCTTACTCCAACCCCATCTCCCAAACTTGTTCCTCTTTAATTCTACTCATTTCAATTAATAATCTTACCATTTACTCAATTACTCAATCTCAAACACAGGAGTTAGCCTTGAGTTCTCTTTCATATCCATATTCAATTCATCAAAAAGCTTTGCAACACTCCTTTAATTTTCACCTCTTTCATCCTTCACTGAAATCATTTTAAGTATCTCATATAAAAATTATTGAAATCTCTGCTCAGAAGTCATCATTTAAAATGCCCATTTACTTTTCTCCCTATCCAATATTTTCCTTGCCAAAAGTACTCTCTGTGTAATTGTCTTCTAGTATTTAATACTATTTGAAATTACCTTAGTTTTTTTTTTTTAATTTGTTTATCTTCACCTCCTCTAGCTTAAAGTTCCGTGAAAAAAATAGCAAAGATCTTATCTTCTGTGTCAATATGCCAAGTGTCACAGCACCACTAAGCAAAGACCTGTAAACTATCATAATGGATAGGTTTGCAAAATTATTGCTATATGAAACAGACCCTTAGTTAGCTCTTATCAAGTTTTATCAATACTTTCAAGGACATAAGCTATCAAGAAATTAAGTCAAGCACAAAGGCCTGGAATATTGATGGTGGCACCCCAAATTCTTCATCCTTACATTGGACATGCGCTTTCTGGACCAGTGTAGATAAGGTCAATAAATGAGCTACGTACGTTATTAACCTACACCATGGGGAGAGGTGGGATTATGAAAAAGCTTCTATGACCTTTTCCAGGGAGTATAAGTCCTAAAATCATGGATTCTGAGTGTGTTAATGACCATAAACAATGTTTGAACAACGGCATCTTGTTAAGAACATTTCATGGATAAAAATCTTTCTCTTTAAAAACATTGGTTGACCATTTACCTGGGGGTCCAGTAATCATGTGGACGTGATTAGGCTGGTGAGTCTCTCTTCTTTACTCCATTAGCGCTGGATCCCAGGAGAAGTGGATCACAATCCAGCTGCTTTAGCTTCCTCAAGAGGATCAAGAGAAGTAAGTAATTCTCAGATCGTGAAGGGCAGTGGGTAACAGGCTAAGGAGCTTAAATTTAACCCACTGAAAGATTTTGAATAGAGATTTAATCAGATTAGGTTTTTTTTTTTTTTTTTCCTTTTAGAAAGATCTCTCTTAGAGCCCCCCTGTGTGTTTTTTAGCTTTTAATCTCATCCCTTTAGCCACATGATGCAAAGAACTGACTCATTTGAAAAGACCCTGATGCTGGGAAAGATTGAAGGTAGGAAGAGAAGGGGACAACAGAGGATAAGGTGGTTGATTGGCATCACTGACTCAATGGACATGAGTTTGAGTAAACTCCAGGAATTGGTGATGGACAGGAAGGCCTGGCATGCTGCAGTCCATGGGGTCGCAGAGTCGGGCATGACTGAGTGACTGAACTGAACTGAACCCATCCGTTTGTGTATTGTTTCCAAAGTCTCCAGGGTATGCTTAATAGAACTGGGGTCTTAGGGCATCCTGGTCTCAATCTTTATCTCAAGGGAAAGATCACAGAGTAAAATGCTATAAATTTGGTGTAGGTACTCATCACATTCATAAAATTTTCTGTTGCTTATAGGTTTCTAGGAGATTTGTTTATTATAAATGAGTACTGAATATTATGAAACAAATTTTATGTATCTGAAATGATACATGATTTTCACCTTAATTTTGTAAATGTGAAGAATTAATTTTTCAAATGGTAAGTTAATATTGTGTTTCAGTAATATATCCAGCTACATTTGACGACTTTCCTTTCTCTATTGTTGAATTCAAATGGCTATTATTTTCCAAGAATTTTTGCATTTGTTTCTTGAAAGAGATCAGTTGGTAAGTATTTTCTTATATACTATTTTCAAGATTTGGGATTAAGGTTATGCTGGGTGTATAAACTATAAAATTTTTCATCTTTAAAAAAAATTAGCATTATTCTTTTGTTATATGTGAATCCACTGAAAAAGACATCAGGATTTAGGCTTATATGCTGGGAAAACTCCATTGAAAAGCTCAGCTTTATTTATGCAACTATTTTCTATCATGCATCCCAGGCTTTAAAAGTTTTGCTGTAGGTGAAAAAACAGCCTTCAGAGTGGGAGAAAATAATAGCAAATGAAGCAACTGACAAAGAACTAATCTCAAAAATATACAAGCAACTCCTGCAGCTCAATCCCAGAAAAATAACCCAATCAAAAAATGGGCCAAAGAACTAAACAGACATTTCTCCAAAGAAGACATACAGATGGCTAACAAACACATGAAAAGATGCTCAACATCACTCATTATCAGAGAAATGCAAATCAAAAGCACAATGAGGTACCATTTCACGCCAGTCAGAATGGCTGCGATCCAAAAGTCTACAAGCAATAAATGCTGGAGAGGGTGTGGAGAAAAGGGAACCCTCTTACACTATTGGTGGGAATGCAAACTAGTACAGCCACTATGGAGAACAGGGTGGAGAGTCCTTAAAAAACTGGAAATAGAACTGCCTTATGACCCAGCAATTCCACTGCTGAGCATACACACCAAGGAATCCAGAATTGAAAGAGACACATGTACCCCAATGTTCATTGCAGCACTGTTTATAATAGCCAGGACATGGGAGCAACCTAGATGCCTATCAGCAGACAAATGGATAAGAAAGCTGTGGTACATATACACAATGGAGTATTACTCAGCCATTAAAAAGAATACATTTGAATCAGTTCTAATGAGGTGGATGAAACTGGAGCCTATTATACAGAGTGAAGTAAGCCAGAAAGAGAAACACCAATGCAGTATACTAACACATATATATGGAATTTAGAAAGATGGTAACGATAACCCTGTATGTGAGACAGCAAAAGAGACACAGATATATAGAACAGTCTTTTGGACTCTGTGGGAGAGGGCGAGGGTGGGATGGTTTGGGAGAATGGCATTGAAACATGTATATTATCATATGTGAAATAGATCGCAAGTCCAGGTTCGATGCATGAGACGGGTGCTTGGGGCTGGTGCACTGGGATGACCCAGAGGGATGGGATGGGGAGGGAGGTGGGAGAGGGGTTCAGGATGGGGGACACATGTACACCTGTGGTGGATGCGTGTCAATGTATGGCAAAACCAATACAATATTGTAAAGCAATTAGCCTCCAATTAAAATAAATAAATTTATATTAAAAAAGAAAAATAAATAAATAAAAGTTTTGTTGTTATTATTGTTTAGTTGCTAAGTGATATTTGACTCTTGTATGACTCCATGGACTGTCGCCTGCCAGGTTCCTCTGTCCATGGGACTTCCCAGGCAAGAATATACCTTTCTGTCTGTTTTGAAAGGTTGTGTCTAAGAGTTTTCTATTTAATATAAATTCTAGTTATATGTTGTAATTTTTTCACCAATATCTGTATTTCTTTTTATATCTGTGAGCACTATAGAGATATACCCTTTGTTATTTAGAGATTTATTAATTTTATTAATTTTTTTCAAAAACAAGAGCTTTAGGCTTTATAGATTCTCTACATTGTACACTTGTTTTCTGTTTCATTCATTTTTACACTTATCTTTAATGTTTCCTTCTATTTTGGAGAAATGTGGTTTATTATCCTTTAAATAACTCATTAAAAAATAAATTTGGTCCTTTGATATTCAGCATGTTTCCAACAAATTCACTTGGTAATGTACATTTTTTTGAAGTATGGTGTGAGTTCATTTTACTAATTTTGATGTGCTATAATATTTGAATATTAGGTTAAAATATGCACTTCCCTGGTGGTTCAGGTGGTAAAGAATCTGCCTGCAATACAGAAGACCCGTATATGATCCCTAGATTGGGAAGATCCCCTGGAGGAAGCCATGGAAACCCAGTCCACTTTTCTTGCCTGGAGAATCCCCATGGACAGAGGGGCCCAGTGGACTACGGTCCATGCGGTTGCAAAGACCTGGACAACACAGCACAGGTTAAAATATATATGTGGTGCTTTAGTCACTAAGTCGTGTGCAGCTAATGGAGACCCCATGGACTGTAGCCAGACAGGCTCCTCTGGCCATGAGATTTCCCAGGCAAGAATGCTGGAGTGGGTTGTCATTTCCGTCTCCAGGCCAACTACCCAACCCAGGGATAGAACTTGGGTCTCCTGCCTTGCAGGCGGATTCTTTACGGACTGAGTTACCAAGGAAGCCCAAAATATATATGTGTGTATATATTATTCATATCATACACATTTAGCTCTCATGATACCAATGTGAGATCTACATTTATCTAAATCTTTATGAATTTTCTTCATATCTAGACTTTTTATGTCTCAATATCCAAAGATGATTCAATTCAGTTCCAGATGTATAAGCTGTGTTTAGAAAATGCAGAGGAACTGGAGATCCAATTGCTAGCATCCTTTGGATCATAGAGAAAGCAGAAGAATTCCAGAAAAAACATCTACTTCTGCTTAATTGACTACAAGAGAGCCTTTGACTGTGTGGAACACAAAAAAACTGTGGAAAATTATTCAAGAGATAGGACTACCAGACCACCTCACCTATCTTCTGAGAAACATGTATGCTGGGCAAGAAGTAACGGTTAGAAACTTACATGGAACTAAGGACTGGTTCAAAATTGGGAAAGGAGTATAACAAGGCCATATATTGTCACTCTGTTTATGTAACATATATTCACAGTACATAATCAAACCAGTCAATCTTAAAGGAAATTAACCCTGAATATTCATTAGATAGCTGCTTCTTTAAAAATAACTCAGTCAGTAAAGAATCTGCCTGCAATGCAGGAGACCTGGGTTCAGTTCCTGGATGGGGAAGATCCCTGGAGAAGGAAATGTCAACCCAACCCAGTATTCTTGCCTGGAGAATCCCATGGACAGAGGAGCCTGGAGGGCTACAGTCCATGGGGTCGCAAGAGTTGGACACAACTTCATAACTAAATCACCACCACCACCATTCATTAGAAGGACTGATGCTAAAGGTGAAGCTCCAATGGTTTGGCCATCTGATACAAAGAGCCATCTCATTGGAAAACATCCTGATGCTGTGAAACATTAAAGGCAAAAGGAGAAGAGATCAGCAGAGGATGAGATGGTTAAGTAGCATCACCAACTCAATGGACATGAACCTGAGCAAACTGCTGGATATAGTGGAGGAGAAGGAAGCCTGGCATTTTGCAGTCCATGGGGTTGCAAAGGGTTGGACATGACTTAGCAACAGAACAACAATATTCAGTGATATTTTACTTTTATTATAAGTAGCATATTGTTTTTTAGAGGGCTAACATATTTGATTGACATACTTAGTGCAATTAAATTTGTTGTAGTTACTGTATAAAGTTGCTGTTGTGATTTTACGGCTATTAGTTTACTATTTGCCTTTTTGTTTATCCTGGCTGTTCTGTGCTCTGTTTTCTTATATCTTGGCTTCACTGGGGTTTTTAAAAAATCTTTTTCAACTATCAGATTTTAGTTATACATAATTTATTATTCTTTCAGTGGTTAGCAAAGAGAACACAACCTAAATCCTTGGTATAGTAACATCCTAACTAAATCAGAACTTTTACATTTCTAAAACGTTGCAAAAACCTTAGAACTTTTTACATCTATTTACCACTTACCTTTTTGCAGCAAATAAGTGGACTTAATTGGTACATATATTTTAAATTTCACAAGATGTTATTACTATTCTTTCAATCTGCACATATTTTTCTTTAATTCATCATCCTATTTCCTCTTTGCAAGACTGTTTGTTTCATTCTGCATTTTTGTGCTTCTTCCTAGGAATAACTTCCTTCTCCTTGAAGTGTATTCATTTGCATTTTTTTAGTACAGTTGACTATGACAAATTCACTCAGCTTTTGCTCCTCAGGAAATGTTTCTCCTTTACCTCAATTTTGAAAGAATTTTCACTCAACACAGAATTCCATGCCATTGATTATCTTCTTTGAGAATTCTGAAATATATTTCTTCCTTCTAATTTTACTTTGTGGAAAAATCATATAGTCATTTTTTTTTTTTTTTTTTTGCTGTTACAACTTTAAAGTTGATTTGTATTTTTTTTTCCTTTGGCTGCTTTTTTGACTTTTATATTTTCAGTTTTCAGCCACTTCATTATGATGTACATAGCTTTCTTCTTTCTTTTTTTTTAACCAAGAGTGTTGTTCATGTAGGTTGCATGGATGTGTATATGTACTTTTCTCCACGAATTCTACATCTTTTCTGTTCTTTTCTCTATTTTCTTTTTTCCCCACATTGTCCCAGTGTGGGTAAGTTATATGACATGTTTCAGTCAACAATCATCACTTTTCTTCTTTTTCTTCTATTGTAAAACCTTGTATTACTCAATAATTTAAGAATTTTCCCAGTTTTCCTGTAAACTATTTCATGCTGTCATATATATTCTTGAATATTATCAGCACCTTTATTTCCATGAAATTCCAATACTTTGGCCACCCGATGTGAAGAACTGGCTCATTGGAAAACACCCTGATGCTGGGAAAAATAGAAGGCAGGAGAAGGGGACGACAGAGGATGAGATGATTGGATGATATCACCAACTCGATGGACATGAGCCTGAGCAAGCTCCGGGAGATGGTGAAGGACAAGGAAGGCCTGGCATGTTGCAGTCCATGAGGTTGCAAAAGAGTCAGATACAACTGAACAGCTGAACAAAATATCCATGCTGTTATTGTACAATGTGTACTGGCATATTTCTAGTGGATTTGTTTCAATTTTTTCTTACTATACCATTTTGTTTTCTCATTTATGTCTCTTTACCTCCTAATATGTCTGATAATTTTGCTTGAATGGTGGACATTGTGTATAAACTATTGTAAAGAACTTGGACTATGGTATCCTCTTTCAGAAAAGAATAGATTTTATTCTGTAAGGAAGTTAGAAGGCAGACACTGTGACAGATATTATCCAGCTTCCTGCCTAGTATCAAGCCTTAGCAATCCTTTTAAGGATACAGGCAATCCAGAGGCTCAGTTAGAGAGGTAGTCTAGGATAGGGAAGGTGACTCCCCAGACATTTTATTCTTGGAATAGCAAACACTCTCTATTTTTAAATCAAATTAAAAGAAAAATCTCCTTTTCCACAAAGGTTTCTTTTGAGCTCAGACCTGGGAAAAGGTTTTCTCATGGAAAACATAATTTTTATCACAATACTTATTTTGACTCTAATGTAATAAATATGTCTACAACCATTTGTCTCTTCTGCTAGACCCCAAGCATCTTTATGGCATGCAGAGTTCATTCCTCCCTTAAAGGACAATTTTACATCTTAAATTAACTTTGTATGTAAAACCCCTTTGTAGGTAAGATATTCAACTTTATTAGCATTTAGAATATAGATATCAACTGCTGGTCTGGATGTCAGCACCAATTAAGACTTTTCCTTGGACTGGAAATTACTTTGAAGAGAGAGAAGATGGACAGACTTTGGCAGTAAAAATGCCCCTGAATAGAAATTTCTCTAGTGAGCAGAAGGCCAAGAATATAAAAAAGAGTATTTAAATGCATGTTGTCTTCACAAAGCTGAAATGTGGGCAGACAGCTTATTGCTGTTTTAATGGCACCTTGCAGAGATGAAATTAACATTTGATTTACATGAGTGTCCTTGGGCAGAGGCAATTGTGACTACTCATATCCACTGATAGGAGCTGAATTAGTTTTAACCTCTCAAAGAAATAATCTAGAAGTCATAATGAAAAGCTAAATGCAGATGTCCACTTAATACACAGTGGTACTTCAAGCAGTAAGAAAGAGATTGAGGCATAATAGTATTTAATACCTATTAGATAGCTGTCCTTTAAGGAGTCAAATGAATGTATAACATTTTTGAAGGTGATAAACTAGTTATAGAATGTGACTCTATCCCTCTAAAAGTAATCTATGACTTAGGAATCATGAGACTGTAAGTTCAGAAACTCTAGGGCTGGAAACTCACATGCCTTCAGGGGTCATGAAGATCTAAATAAGAAATAGCCAATATGACATTTTAAGAAGCAATAAGGACTATGATTAATTAGAGAGAAAAATTTTGCATAAAGGCAATCAAATTCATTATTTTAAAATTATTCTGCTGGTCATATAAGATATGTATATAGGTCAAACTGAAAAATGGGCTACTGATTTTTGATCTATGGAGTTCAAACTCTTCATGTATGAATCGTACAGTCTTTAGACAGGCAGGTGACTTGCCCAAGGTCACACAATAGATTACCAGCAGACTTGAGGATTGTTCTTATTCTAATGATATTATGTTATTGAACATCCTTAGTCAAAATAGCTGTAAATTTCTATATTGCACAACATTTTTAAGACCTACAGTATATATAGAAGTTATTAGCCTCCGTGTTTATAAATAGAAACATTGATGCTTTAAATATAAATGAATTAACTGGTATATGCCAGGATACAGAATAACATAGTTAATTAATTAAGCACCAAGTCCCCTGTGGGTTATCCCGTCACAGTGAAAAAACTCTCTGACAGAAAGCCAGAGTGGGTTGAAGAGTGTTCCTGCAGAATGTATGTCCGTTTAGAACCTCAGAATGGGATCTTACTTGTAAATAAAATGGTTACAAAAATAGTTAGGATGAAGTCATGCTGGATAGGAGCAGACCCTAAATCCAAGGACTAGTGCCCTTATTAGAAGAGGACTTATCAGTGGAGACACAGGAGAGGAAGGCCAGGGGACACTGAAGACAGAGATCGGAGTGATACAAGCCAGCAAGTGTCAGGGATCGTCAGCGTCCACCAGAAGCCAGGAGAGAGTCACGGAACAGACATCCAGTCGCAGCTTCCAGACAGAACCAACCTGGATGGCATCTTGATTTCCACTATGACCTGAGAGACCATGATAGAAAATGTTTCCATTATTCTAAACCACCAGTTTGGGGGACTTTGGTATGGTAGTCCAGAGAAACTAATACACTGCAGAGAAACGCTTTATTTTACTAATAGAAATGTTGGATAAAAAATGTTACAGCAACCCCTTTACCAACTTCAGAAAACTCGGGAATGCGTATCAGAATGAAAAAACTGTGACTCCAAAGACCACTAATTAACTTTTTACCATATTAATTTTTGTCCATCTATATTACAGGGGATATATTTTACATTGATTTGAAGCCATCTTCATTAGTTTTAAGCTCATAATTTGAATCTATTTAGGGAAGAATATATGCTTACTAAAATAAAAGAAGTATTTGCATTTTAAGCATCTTAAAAATTCTTATAACCTATAATCATGGTCTTGCTCTACTTGTGTGCAAGCACTGACAAGCTACCAAAAACAGAACCACATTTTCCTATATTTTCAAACCCTCAGGAGTTGGTCTAGTAGTAGGACAAAGGCCTTAACATGAATGACAGCCAACATAGTCTCTGTCAAATAACAGAATCTTTGATTTTTGAAACTTAGGAATCCAAGTTCTGGATTAGTTGGCATTCTTCCTGCCTGAATTTCACCTGGAAATGGTTATGTCCATATGTAAGAACTTAAGTGATCCAGGAAAGGACAATACATATTTAAAAGTATGTGTAAAAACATTTTCAGTGAACAAGAAAAAGAAAATAGTTAAATCCGTATGGCGGTGAATGTATATTGAAGTTGAATATAAGGAGGGAGATTTGATGAATGATCTTATTAATTATTTCAATTAGAAAAGGAAATACTATCATTCAAAATGTGATTATAGCAGTCTTAAATACATAAAGTAAATATTAAGTTCTTAATAACAGTTCATAGACAAATAGGCCCATTAGCTTTTTTAAGTCTATAAACAACTATATAATATTATTTGAAAAACTCACAAATAGAGGAAGTATTTTGATCACCACCTGCCCTATGAAATCTTGCTCATTCATTTATTAATCTTTAGCCTGTATTTATATTTTTTGAATTTTAATTGGTGGAAAATTGCTTCAAAATGTTGTGTTGGCCTCTGCTGTACAACATGTGAATCAGTCATAATTAAACATACATCCACTCCCTGCCTCCCCTCCCTCCTCCCACCCCTCAAGGTCATCACAATGGCAGGCTGGGGTCCCTGTGCCATACAGCAGCCTTCTATCAACTATCTATTTCACACATGGTAGTGTATACATGTCAAGGTTACTTTCTCAATTCCTTCCATCCTCACCTTCCCCTACGGATTCCACTAGTCCGTTCTCAACTAAACGCATCAGTACCATTTTTCTAGATTCCATATTTATGCATTAATATTTGATACTTGTTTTTCTCTGACTATTTCACTCTGTATAAGAGGCTCTAGGTTCATCTACCTCACTCCAACTGAGTCAAATTTGTTCCTTTTTATGGCTGAGTAATAGTCTGCTGCATGTATGTACCACACTTTTTTATCCATTCATCTGTCAATGGACATCTTGGTTGCTTCCATGCCCTGGGTATTATAAATATTAATAATTTGATTTAAAAAGAATCTGAATTTTAAAAATTGGACTCAGTTCAGTTATGTGGAATTCATATTTTGGATGCAGACTATCTAGTTTTATGATATACTTGGATAGTAATTTCAGAACTTTATTCAGAGTAAGCCAAATCGTATATATAAAACCATTGCATTATTGTCAATATCCCAAATATGAAAATGTTCCACCTCAGAAACACATTCAAAGCATGATTTGAAACTCATAACTATAAAGATTATGCATAAGAATCAAGTTAATCCACAAAGTAGCCAAAAATCAGGCTCCTCCGTCCATGGGATTTTCCAGGCAAGAGTGCTGGAATGTATTACCATTTCCTTTTCCAAAATACAGAACATATAAGTGTATAAAAACTGCTGTAATACCACTTCTTTGGAGAAAAAAATCACTTTGTGTTTTTAGTTGACAAACCTGTCCCTTGTCCAAAAGATTGCCCATTGTAGGTAATGCCCCTGGAAGACTTCCGTTCCCATTCTCACCCATGTTAAAGTATCCTCAGGTCTCCTGCTGTGGGCAGGTTTGAAGAAAAACTAGAACTAGGACAGCTATCAGTGGGGATTTGGGGGATTTGCTTAGTAGCAATTATTATTATAATGATAATAATAACAATGGCCTTTATTAAACAAATAACTCCGCACAAAGACTCTTTTGCAGTAAGTTAGAATCCAATATTATCAAAGCATTCACTGTTAGTGACATTTATATTTCAGCTTTAGTACTTTGTGTAACATAAATTTTAGTTCTTACATCATGCATCACTGCTGGGTGATGCTTGAAATCAACATGCTGGTTTTTGTATTTTCAGACATGTCCATCAATCCATGGACATGTGTCCTATTGCTTTACCTAGAGTTTTAACTGGATGTAAAAAGTTTAGTTAGTGGAAACGCTGAATATAATAGTTAATCTTAGCTGAGAGGATTATTTCAGTAAGAAATAAATAAATAAATAAATAAATAAGATGAATGACTGCTTTGTATATTTAAAAAAATCATAAAAGACCCCAGTCAATTCTTGATGGCTGTAAAAGGTAGTATTTCAGAAAAAGTGTACAGTGGTCTCCCCTTATCTGTGATTTCACTTTCCATGGTTTCAATTACTTGAAGTCAACTACAGTCTAAAACTTTTTTTAAGGAATATTCTAGAAATAAACAATCCACATGTTTTAAATTAGGCTCCTTAGTTGTGTGATGAAATCAAGATCCTTCCTGCCCCAGGTCCCCAGCCAACACTCCCCAACCCACCGTCTGCTTCTGCCACCCCACCATCAACACTCTTCTGGCTCCATGATCCGGGATCACGGGTAACAGACGATCCTCCTTCTGATGCATTGTCAGAAGGTCAAAAATAGCCTAATGCTAAGTCACGATACCTGCGTCATTCATCTAACTTCATCTCATGTACGTTTTTTAATCATCTCACATCATCACAAGAATGGTGAGTACAGCACAAGGTATTTTAAGAGGGAGACGGCAGATGCTGTGATAAAAGTTATTCGCATAATTCACATACGGTTACAATTGCTCCCTTTTGTGATTAGTTATTGCTGTTAACCTCTTGCTGTGTCTAACTTATAAATTAAACTTTGTATAGGAAAAACAGTATGCTTAGGTTTCGGAACTATCTGAGGCTTCAGGCACCCACCGGTGGTCTTGGAGTGTATCCCCTTTGGATAAGTGAGGACTACTGTTCGGTTCACATTTATTTAGTCTCACTATTTAAAATTTGAGATCACCAGGTTTTAAAAAGTGCAACCCACTTCTCATCTTTGTGCCTCCATCATTTTGAACTGTCTGCTGTTATGTCAATTATTTCTCTTTTCTAAACATCATTTTCAGCCATCTTAATCTACAGGCATGTAATACATGACTGTGGAATCAAGTCCTCATAGCAGAATGAAAGAAAAGGAAGACAAACTAAAATTTTTAGTAAAATCTGTTGTGAGACAATTATTATATTGGTCATGGGACAGAGCTGTGACATCTGACAGTCTCAACTGAAAGCTGGGTATCTAGTAAATAACTGTAAATATAAGCAACTTTATTAACTAAGATCATTCTTCCCCTCTTAAGCAGGAAGAATAACTATTTAAAGACTTATTTAAGAAACAACCAAATGATCCACATGAAGTACTTAGAACTATTAATAATATATACTGCTAGCTACTATAAAACTTGGTGAATGATTTTATAGAAGAGAGAGTAAAAGGTAATTTAAATATTTTAAGTCTTAGTGCTGTGAACACAGATATGGGAGTGTAAGAAGATAGTTACTTTTTTATGTTTTTATGTAAGTTAACAGTGGGGCATGTAAGTAGAATCTCTTGAGAAACACTTGGGAATTGAAAATTTAAATTTAAATTGCAAACACAGAAAATCAGAGCTTAGCTGAAAATACAGTAAAATATTAAACACTTGAGGATGGAAGAATTAGTACTATCCTAGACATGAAATTAAAAGATGCTTACTCCTTGGAAGAAAAGTTATGACCAACCTAAATAGCATATTGAAAAGCAGAGACACAAAGGTCCATTTAGTCAAGGCTATGGTTTTTCCAGTAGTCATGTATGGATGTGAGTGTTGGACTATAAAGAAAGCTGAGTGCTGAAGAATTGATGCTTTTGAATTGTGGTGTTGGAGAAGACTCTTGAGAGTCCCTTGGACTGCAAGGAGATCCAACCAGTCCATTCTGAAGATCAGCCCTGGGATTTCTTTGGAAGGAATGATGCTGAAGCTAAAACTCCAGTACTTTGGCCACCTCATGCAAAGAGTTGACTCATTGGAAAAGACCCTGATGCTGGGAGGGATTGGGGGCAGGAGGAAAAGGGGACGACAGAGGATGAGATGGCTGATGGCATCACTGACTCGATGGACGTGAGTCTGAGTGAACTCCGGGAGTTGGTGATGGACAGGGAGGCCTGGCGTGCTGAGATTCATGGGGTTGCAAAGAGTCAGACACGACTGAGAGATTGAACTGAACTGAACTGAACTGAGACATAAGACGATGCTCTAGCTGTGCTGGTCATTTATCATTCTTGAACCACAATTTGTTTTCAACTAAAAAATAAAACTTATTGACTGTACAATGGCTGAGATTTTTATGAGCTTTTAAATTTTATGGCAATGAAGCTCTCTATAGCCATATATGAACAATATTCTCTGTAAGGATCCTTAAGGTTTTAACTCAGTGAATTATTTTTCTTGGGCTAATGGCATAAATTAGCTAGCATAGGTGTGGTTAATTGCAATTATATCTGTGAGATTATTGCTTGTGGGATCAAATATTCAAAAATTAATCTCTTTGCCAAGAGGGTTATAGAATTCAGCTCAAATTATTATTGTTTAACCAAAGTCTGTAGCAGTAGCATCAGAATTAACATCAAGAAAAGAAAGATGGGTGGGACAAGTTTGGAGAGATAAACCATACTTGAGTTTTAGTATTTTAAATAGAGAATTATTGATGTATATTATATTTTTGGAAAATATTACACTCATATTACTTTGTCTTTAGTGGGTCCAGGACCTTATAATAATGTAGCTGCTTACAAAGAAACTACAAGGACCAAAAACTAACCCAAATTTCACATACTTAAAAGATAATTTTAGTGAAAAATAAATGAAAGAAACAATAGTAAAGATTAATAAAACTAAAAGCTGGTTCTTTAAGAAGATAATCAAAATCGACAAACCCTTAGCCAGACTCATCAAGAAAAACAGAGAGAAGAATCAAATCAACAAAATTAGAAGTGAAAAAGGAGAGGTTACAACAGACAATGCAGAAACACAAAGGATTTTAAGAGACTATTATGAACAACTATATGGCAATAAAATGGATAACCTGGAAGAAATGGACAGCTTCTTAGAAAAGTTCAATATTCCAAGACTGAAAGAAGAAGAAATAGAAATTGTGAACAACCCAATTACAAGCACGGAAATCAAAGCTGTTATCAGAAATCTTCCACAAAACAAAAGCCCAAGACCAGAAGGCTTCACTGGTGAATTCTATCAAACATTTAGAGAAGAGCTAATGCCTATCCTTCTAAAACTCTTTCAAAAAATTGCAGAGAAAAGAACACTTTCAAACTCATTCTATGAAGCCACCATCATCCTAATACCAAAACCAGACAAAGACACCACAAAAAAGAAAACTACAGGCCAACATCACTGATGAAATAGATGCAAAAATCCACAGCAAAATTCAACAAAACATTAAAAAGCTCATACACCATTATCAAGTTGGGTTTATTTCAGGGATGTAAGGATTCTTCCATATATGCAAATGAATCAATGTGATGAATTGAAAATCAAAATGAATTGAAAGATAAAAATCAGATGATAATCTCAATAGATGCAGAAAAAAGCCTTTGACAAAATTCAGCACCCATTTATTGTTAAAACTCTTCAAAAAATGGGCATAGAAAGAACCTATCTCAACATGGTAAAGGCAATATATGATAAGCCCCCAGGAAACATTATTATTAATGGTGAAAAACTGAAAGTGTTTTCCCTAAGATCAGGAACAAGACAAGGGAGTCCATTTTCACCACTATTATTCAGCATAGTTTTGGAAGTCCTAGTTACAGCAATCAGAGAAGAAAAAGAAATAAAAGGAATCCAGATTGAAAAAAGAAGTAAAGCTCTCACTGTTTTCACATGACATGATAGTATACATAGAAAACTGTAGATACTATAAAAAATTATTAGAGGTGATCAGTAAATTTAACAAAGTTGCAGCATACAAAATCAATACATAGAAATCATTCGCATTCCTATATACTAACAATGAAAAATCAGAAAGAGAAATTAAGGAATCAATCCCATTCACCATTTCAACAAAAGTAATTAAATAACTAGGAATAAACTTACCTAAGGAGACAAAACAACTGTACACAGAAAATTATAACACACTGATGAAAGAAATCAAAGACAACATAAATAGATGGAGAGCTATTCCATGATCCTGGGTAGGAAAAAGCAATATTGTGAAAATGACTATACTACCAAATGCAATCTACAGATTCAATGCAATCCTTATCAAGTTACCAATGACATTTTTCACAGAACTAGAGCAAAAAATTTCACAAAGCATATGGAAACACAAAAGACCCTGAACAGCCAAAGCAGTCTTGAGAACGAAGAATGGAGCTGGAGGAATCAACCTTCCTGACTTCAGATTATACTACAAAACTATAATCATCATTGGAGAAGGAATTTGCAATGCACTTCAGTACTCTTGCCTGGAAAATTCCATGGACTGAGGAGCCTGGTAAGCTATAGTCCATGGGGTCACAGAGAGTCAGACACAACTGAGCGACTTCATTCAGTCATCAAGACAGTATGGTACTGGCCCCAAAACAGAAATATAGACCAATGGAACAAGATAGAAAGCCCAGAAGTAAAATCACACAACTATTAAGTACCTTATTTTTGACAAAAGAGGCAATAATACACAATGGGGCAAGACAGCCCCTTCAATAAATGGTATTAGGAAAACTGGACAGCTACATGTAAAACAATGAAATTATAACACTTCTTAACACCATACCCAAAGATAAACTCAAAATGGATTAGAGACCTAAATGTAAGACCCGAAACTATAAAACTCTTAGAGGAAAGCACTGGCAGAACACTTGACATAAATCAAAGCAAGATCCTCTATTACCCACCTCCTAGAATAATGGAAATACAAACAAAAGTAAGTAAGTGGGACCTGATTAAACTTAAAAGCTTTTATACAGCAAAGGAAACTATAAGCAAGGTGGAAAGACAACCCTCAGAATAGGAGAAAATAATAGCAAATGAAACAACTGATAAAGGATTAGTTTCCAAAATATACAAGCAGCTCATACAACTCAATGCCAGAAAAACAAACAACCCAATCAAAAAGTGGGAAAAAAGACCTAAACAGACATTTCTCCAAAGAAGACCTACAGATGGATAACAAACACATGATAAGATACTCAACATCGCTTATTATTAGAGAAATGCAAATCAAAACTACCATAAGATATCACCTCACACCAGTCAGAATGGCCCTCATCACAAAGTCTACAAATGATAAATGCTGGAGAGGGTGTGGAGAAAAGGGACTGCTCTACACTCTTGGTGGGAATGTAAATTGATACAGCCACTATGGAAGACGGTATGGAGATTCCTTAAAAATCTAGGAATAAAACCACCATATGACCCAGCAACCCCACTCCTAGGCATATACCCTGAGGAAAGTGAAACTGAAAAAGACACATGTATCCCATTGTTCATTGCAGCACTATTTACAGTAGAACATGGAAGCAACCTAGATGCCCACCGACAGATGAATGGATAAAGAAGTTCTGGTACATATACACAATGGAATATCACTCAACCATAAAATGGAACACATTTGAGTCAGTTCTTTTTTTTTTAATTTTATTTAATTTTACAATATTGTATTGGTTTTGCCATATATCAAAATTAATCTGCCACAGGTATACATGTGTTCCCCATCCTGAACACTCCTCCCTCCTCCCTCCCCATACCATCCCTCTGGGTCGTCCCAGTGCACCAGCCCCAAGCATCCAGTATCGTGCATCGAACCTGGACTGGCGACTCGTTTCATATATGATATTATACATATTTCAATGCCATTCTCCCAAATCATCCCACCCTCTCCCTCTCCCACAGAGTCCAAAAGACTGTTCTATACATCAGTGTCTCTTTTGCTGTCTCGTATACAGGGTTATCGTTACCATCTTTCTAAATTCCATATATATGCATTAGTATACTGTATTGGTGTTTTTCTTTCTGGCTTACTTCACTCTCTACAATAGGCTCCAGTTTCACCCACCTCATTAAAACTGATTCAAATGTATTCTTTTTAATGGCTGAGTAATACTCCATTGTGTATATGTACCACAGCTTTCTTATCCATTCATCTGCTGATGGACACCTAGGTTGCTTCCATGTCCTGGCTATTATAAACAGTGCTGCAATGAACATTGGGGTACACGTGTCTCTTTCAGTTCTGGTTTCCTCAGTGTGTATGCCCAGCAGTGGGATTGCTGGATCATAGGCAGTTCTCTTTCCAGTTTTTTAAGGAATCTCCACCCTGTTCTCCATAGTGCCTGTACTAGTTTGCATTCCCACCAACAGTGTAAGAGGGTTCCCTTTTCTCCACATCGTCTCCAGCATTTATTGCTGTAGACTTTTGGATCGCAGCCATTCTGACTGGCGTGAAATGGTACCTCATTGTGCTTTTGATTTGCATTTCTCTGATAATGAGTGATGTTGAGCATCTTTTCATGTGTTTGTTAGCCATCTGTATGTCTTCTTTGGAGAAATGTCTATTTAGTTCTTTGGCCCACTTTTTGATTGGGTCATTTATTTTTCTGGAATTGAGCTGTAGGAGTTGCTTGTATATTTTTGAGATTAGTTGTTTGTCTGTTGCTTCATTTACTATTATTTTCCCCCATTCTGAAGGCTGTCTTTTCACCTAATGAGGTGGATGAACCTAGAGCCTATTGTACAGAGTGAAGTAAGTCAGAAAGAGAAAGATAAATATTGCATACAAATATATACATACAGAATCTAGAAAGATGGAACCAAAGAATTTATTTACAGGCTAGCAATGGAGAAACAGGCATAGAGAATAGACTTATGGACACAGGAGAGCGAAGGAGAGGGTGAGATGTATGGAGAGAGTAACTTGGAAACTTACATTACCATATGTAAAATAGACAGCAACGGGAATTTGCTGTATGGCTCAGGAAACTCAAACAGGGCTCTGTATCAGTCTAGAGGGGTGGGATGGGGAGGGAGAGGGGAGGGAGGTTCAAAAGGGAGGGGATGTATGTATGCCTATGGCTGATTCACATTGAGGTTTGACAGAAAACAGCAAAATTCTGCAAAGCAATTATCCTTCAATTAAAAAATAAATTAATTAATAAAAGATAATTTTGTATCTCATCTCAGTATGATGGGGAAAATTTATTTCTTGTTTCATGTAACTTTTTATTAGGAATAAAATTATATTACAGATAACTATTAAAAGTTCAAAAAAAGAAATGGAGAATAAGCCACTTGAGTCTATGACAGTATTTAATATGCTATAATAATAACTAGATAATTAAAAGAGAATAGGTTTAAAAAGATTTCATTTCACTTTTAGATTTTTGAATTTATTTTGTCATTTATTCTAAAAATGGTTAATTCAATTAATATCAGAGTTCACATACTTTGTATAATATTTATACTAAGGTTTGATATAGGGGTGGAAAATCACTGAAATAAGTGCAAATACTTATTAAATTAAACAATCTGTAGATAATATTCTCAAATCTTTTTAAGCAAGACAGTCAAAAATAATTTTTTATATTCTGATATCACTATATATTTGTATAAGCCTCACATTCTTATACATTCATTCCCAGACATTTTTGTGAATATAATTTAAAACTCCAGCAATAAAATTTATATCTAAATTATAAACCACAATGTACAAAATGCTAATAGATTTCTAAATATATTACTGAAAGCCTTTCCTATGTAATAAGGATAATATGCTCTATCAAATTACCTAATTTTTTAATGGTCCTATGGTGCTGCTTCCTTTATCTTTTTTTTTTCTTTTCTTATTTTTCTAGATCTCTGCAAGTAAAACTGTCAGGAAAAGGGAATCACAGTATCATCATATATACACACATACACACACACACACAGGTCAAAAGCTCTTTCTTTCCTTTTATAATACAAAGAATTTTTTTATTGCTGCCAATTTAAACCAGCTTTACATATGCTTTTAAATAAAAGCAAATGAATAAACATACCAAAAAAGTCAGAGCATAATTTTCCAAAAGAAACAATTCTATTTAAAAAATGGTACTAACACACGCTTAAATGTATATACATATTCTTTTCTTTAATATAACACTTATTAATATATTTACTCAATCAATTCACTCTATAAATATTTAATGAGTGCTCAGGCACTGTGATTGGGATTGGGAATATGCGATGTTGAATTAGTGATGATACCTGTCTTGTGGAAGGGAAGACAGACGAATGAATTAGAGATTATTGACCACTGTGATAAATTATATGATAAAATCAGACATACAATTAATTCAAGGAAGTCTTTTGGGAGAATAGTTTTAAACTGCCACAATTTATTTTGCATTTTCAATACGGCTTAAACATTTCTACTATTTACTCTTTAAGGTCATATATAAAACCTATACGACTCATTCATTTTACTTACTGCAATTTCTCTTCTTTTGAGGAAACTACTCTCAGGGAATTCTTTAAAAGATTGCCATTGGAATACACTCAACATTCTTAAGTCCCCTTAAGCTCATGCTGTTAAAATAGTCATGCACCTGTAGGCCACCTACTTCATCTCAGGAAAATCACAAAAATCTTTTTAATAACAACTCAATCCCTTATCTGAGGATTATAAAGAAAGAGTTGTAGAAGTTATGAAATGTAGACAGAAAAATACAAGAGTAGCAACACATACATCAGTTATTTGATCTTGTCCATTGTCCTTTCGGATAGTCAGTGATGTGACAGCGTGACTTAAAAAGCTTACTGCATATTCTTACTGAGGCAGAGTAGGAGGTTTGCTTTGATTTTTGTTTCCTATGACAACTATATCTATTTTACAGTATAATTTTAAATTAAGGAAGATGAATTTTATACGGCCTAAATGCCCATTTAATATATTGCCTAAAACAAGCATGGTTTTTTTTTTATTCCATTAGATAAGAATATATTCCCTTTATATTTAACTGCACTGATTTTGAATTGATGGTACTTCGGGTAGAATCTGAATTGTAGCTTTATCCTTTCATAGCTACTGAAGAAATAGCATGTGTGTACTCAGCTGCTAAGCTGTGTCTGACTCTTTGTGAACCCATGAACTGCAGCCAGCAGGATCCTCTATCCATGGGATTCCTCAGGCAAGAATAATGGAGTGGTTTGCCATTTTCTTCTCCAGGGGATCTTTCCAAGCCAGGGGTTAAACCCAGGTTGCCTGCATTGGAAGACGAAATCTTTACCACTAAGCCACCAGGGAAGCCCTGAAGAAATAGTAGGTTTGTCTTATTTTAGAACATATTAAAGAATTATTTTAAGTACAACACATATTTTGATTTTATTGCTTTAAAAAGTTGGTCAACATAAATTAAGAATTTTGAAAAGAAGCCTACTTTATCAAATAATTTTGTAAAAACTGATATGAAGTAACATGTCTATGTAAAAGTCCTGGCAGAAAATCTTTACTGACAAAACTTTGTTAATACATTTGATTGAACCAGATGGTAGTACTGTTTTTGCAGGTTAAAAATGCTGGCCTTTTGCCTAATATATAGGCAAAACTACCTATTATAAGTACTAGATTCCAAAAAACATATATGTGTTTACTGTGTATTAATGTAATAAGGACATACAATGTTTTGATCTTCTGGTGTATTCTTTATGTAATTTAAAAGATTTTAATGTGTTAATATATTACTGACATCTTAGAAAATAATGAGGAATTAAATATTTGGACTTGGTGGCATTTGTTTGGTTTATTAAAAGTAACTCCTGGATGTTTTTTCATGGACTATGACATGTATGGAATCATATATCTCTGGACCAAGCAGTGATCTACCAAAATGTATTTTGACTTTTGAGACTTCCCTGGTGGCTCAGTGATAAAGAATCTACTTGTCAATGCAGGAGACTCAGGTTTGATCCCTGGGTTGGGAAGATCCCCTAAAGCAGGAAAAGGCAACCCACTGGAATATTCTTCCCAGGGAAATCCTATGGACAGAGGAGCCTGATGGGATCACAAAGAGTAGGTTACAACTTAGCCACTAAACAACAATAAAATCTGGACTCAGTTGCCAGTAGTTCAAAGACCTCAGTATCTAATAATAACCATTAAACTGGTCAACAATCTCTAACCACAAGGACAGAATATCACATTTTAGGTAGAAAAATCATTTAGAGGTTAGACTACTAAGTACCTAAGGAGCCTGAATCTGTGTACATTTTTTTTTTCTTTTTTCCAAAAGGACAGCCCTCATGCTAACTGCTAACCCGCAGCAACTCTATCTGATGCACAGGTACTACTCAATTCCTCCGGCTAAAGGAAGTTAGTCACCCAGTTGTGTGCGACTCTGTGTGACCCCATGGAGTGTAACCCTCCAGGCTCCTCTGTTTATGGGATTCTCCAGGCAAGAATACTGGAGTGGGTTGCCATGCCCTTCTGCAGGGAATCTCTCCCACCCAAGGATCGAATCGAGGTCTCCTGCATTACAGGTAGATTCTTTACCGTCTGAGCCATCAGAAAGAGCATGCTATTTCTGTTAAAAAGTGATGACTTACAGACCTGCTAACAACATAGAAGAAGGTTTTGAGAGGAGTGGAAGTTACATGAAAGGATTCCGCGTTATGGGAAAGAAAGCACTCTTTAAAACTTAAGTAATGTTTTAGAGAATCCCTAGCGGGATCATAACAAAGTTACTGAGGAGCGGCTCCCAAGTCTAAAGACAAATGCTTTAGTAGCATCCCTTTTCAGAGAAGGCAATGGCACCCCACTCCAGCACTCATGCCTGGAAAATTCCATGGACAGAGGAGCCTGGTAGGCTGCAGTCCATGGGGTCGCAAAGAGTTGTACATGACTGAGCAACTTCACCTTCACTTTTCACTTTCACGAATTGGAGAAGGAAATGGCAACCCACTCCAGTGTTCTTGCCTGGAGAATCCCAGAGATGGGAGAGCCTGGTGGGCTGCCATCTATGGGGTCACACAGAGTCGGACGTGACTGAAGCGACTTGGCGGCAGCAGCAGCAGCATCCCTTCTGTATAACAAAGATGCAGTAGCTTGATGGGTGCTATATCGCCATTGCACAAGCATCCATCAACAAACTACAATGAAAAGTAATTGTTTTTCAGACACATCTCCAGTCTGTGACTGCTTGAAGCTATTCCAGTTTTAATGAAAAGAAGAAACAGCATTTACAAAGACTACCTCATGTATTGTACATGTAGGCAGATGTGCTCAGTCATGTCTTATACTCTATGAGATCCTATGAACTGTAACTCACAAGGCTCCTATGTCCATATAATTTTCCAGGCAAGAATACTGGAATAGTTTGCCATTTCCTACTCCAGGAAATCTTCCCAACCCAGAGATCAAACCTAAGTCTCTTGTGTCTTGCACCGGACAGCTGGATTCTTTACCACTTTACTCCTGGAAAGTTTGTATTGTACATTCACACCTTTAAATTCATCTCCAACACAGGAGGCATATTCAATATGCGACAGGAAGGAAATATTAGAATTTCTATTGTTTATATCACATCTTGTTGAATTTATATTTCTGTACATGATTTAACATAAAAGTAATTAGTAGAGTTATGCATGCATAAAATTTTCTCAAGTTTAACATACTTAAAACTGAGATGAGGGCTCAACTCTAGGTATCATATTCTTACCAAAAGAGCTTGAAATCATCTGCTGTAGTACTCTAAAATTTAACCATGGTTTAAACTAGGCAATTGGGTACTTGAGTATCTGCCCATCACATTCTGTTAACAGAATTTGCTATGGAATAAAATCATTTAATATTATGAAGTACAATATATACATATATATATGTATATATAAGCATAGCATCCCATTTCCTAGTGCGTTGTGTCTCAATTTTTTTTTTTTTTTTCCAGAGAGTTTCCCCTCCCATGACAGATGGAGAATTGGCAGGGCTGTCCTTCAAGTTTTCTTGCCGTCTCCTGGCTAAAGAGTGGGCACATGACTGATGTTAACCAGAGTCTCTCTTCCTTATGACTATGAATCTTGAACAGAAAAATAACAAAGTCCAAAGATAGCTGTAGCTGACCCATCCACATAGCAGCCTGTTGAAGGGCTTCCCCAGTAGCTCTTTCATTCAATGGATTTTCTCTACACACATGACAAACTGATTTTATCTATATTTGATAATAAAATTATTTCTATCTGACATAAGACAGAAAATCAGAATTTAAATAGATGCCAATAATGGAGAAATATAGCTCCATTTTTCGCACTTGGGCTAGGGGATTGCTTATTCCTCTAAATGAGAAAAATGTTGTTCTTAGAGAGTAAAAATTCCTCAGAAGTATAGAAATCCATATATTCATCCCATCACTTATTTGTTAACTCATTAAATAACAAAATAATCAATGGGTATAGGTATAAGTCTATTTCAGATGAAATAAGCAAGTATTATAATTTGGTTAATAGTAAAAACAAGCTGATATTTATAACATTATTGCTACATGCCAAACACAAGTTGAAGTGTTTCGTATGTGTATTAATGAATTTGCTTCTTGTAATAAACCTGTGCATTAGCTATAATAATGTCCTCATTTATCACATATGAAAATGAAGCAACTAGTTATATTTATAAAATGTCCTACAGCTAGGAGAATAGAAAAGCACCTATATAAACATAGACACAGTCCATCCACGATCTATCATCTTCTTCCTTCATATTGGCTCTCACGTTCTAGTCAAAGTTAAACCTTTGGATTTTTTTTTATTAGTACAAACAATTCGACTAACTTTGAGTATAATTTTCTTGTTCTTCATTCATCTCTTTTTGGTAACACAAGTCAGCAAAGCTATATTTACACATGTACAAGAAAGGACTAAGTCACTAAGCTTGAGTTGTCCAAAACCTATTCAAAAGAAAGGTTTGGCCCTTGTCCAGCTCCTGGGAGCTAATCTTTAGTTATGCAACTTCCTATCCAATAAGTGTCTTTGTTTACCTGAGGCCTTGGGCCATGCAAGGATATTGTATCCTAACAATGCGACTGAACTGAACGATGCGATTTATCATGGAACCATAGGTTCAGTTCAGTTCAGTTCAGTCGCTCAGTCGTGTCTGACTCTTTGCGACCCCATGAATCGTAGCACGCCAGGCCTCCCTGTCCATCACCAACTCCCAGAGTTCACTCAGACTCACATCCATGGAGTGATGCCATCAAGCCATCTCATCCTCTGTTGTCCCCTTCTCCTCTTGCCCCCAATCCCTCCCAGCATCAGAGTCTTTTCCAATGATTCAACACTTCGCATGAGGTTGCCAAAGTACTGGAGTTTCAGCTTTAGCATCATTCCTTCCAAAGAAATCCCAGGGCTGATCTCCTTCAGAATGGACTGATTGGATGTCCTTCAGTCCAAGGGACTCTCAAGAGTCTTCTCCAACACCACAGTTCAAAAGCATCAATTCTTTGGCGCTCAGCCTTCTTCACAGTCCAACTCTCACATCCATACATGACCACTGGAAAAACCATAGCCTTGACTAGACAGACCTTTGTTGGCAAAGTAATGTCTCTGCTTTTGAATATGCTATCTAGGTTGGTCATAACTTGCCTTCCAAGGAGAAAGCGTCTTTTAATTTCATGGCTGCAGTCACCATCTGCAGTGATTTTGGAGCCCAGAAAAATAAAGTCTGACAGTGTTTTCACTGTTTCCCCATCTATTTCCCATGAAGTGATGGGACCAGATGCCATGATCTTCGTTTTCTGAATGTTTGGTTTTAAGCCAACTTTTTCACTCTCCTCTTTCACCTTCATCAAGAGCCTTTTTAGTTCCTCTTCACTTTCTGCCATAAGGGTGGTGTTATCTGCATATCTGAGGTTATTGATATTTCTCCCAGTGATCTTGATTCCAGCTTGTGCTTCTTCCAGCCCCGCATTTCTCATGATGTATTCTGCATATAAGTTAAATAAGCAGGGTGACAATATATAGCCTGATGTACTCCTTTTCCTATTTGGAACCAGTCAGTTGTTCCATGTCTAGTTCTAACTGTTGCTTCCTGACCTGCATAGGTTACCATATATCAATTTGAAGATTGAAGGGGTTCAGAATTAACTAGTCAACCAGATACATGGTCAATGGGGTCTACTGACCAATGCCTAGAAAAGGATGTAGACACCACGGTTTCCCGCTGCCAAGCTGAGCTTGCCTGTTAGGCAGTACTTTGAGGGTGTTGTCACACAGCGTTACTGAAGGATTAAGTCTCACCGCAAAACTCCCCAGAAAGACGACCGGCAGCCCCACCTGTTCTCTCCTGGACTCTGCCCTGTATACTTTTCATCTTTCCTGATCTCAGTCTGATCCCTGCACCAGAATAAAGCATACTGATGCATGTAACAGCTTTCCTGAGTTTGATGAGTCCTTCTTCCAAGTTGTAAAAACTGAAGGTGGTCTTGGGGACTGCCATACACAATGACATTTTTTTTTTACTTTTGAAAAATGACATTCAAACATAGAAAGACAAACAAGCACTTTTTGAGATTAGAAGGTACTGATAAACACTTAAAAATGTAAGGTATCTATGAATTCTCTAGATGATTGAATTAAACCTTGTTTATGATGCTTTTGAACTGTGGTGTTGGAGAAGACTCTTGAGAGTCCTGTGGACTGCAAGGAGATCCACCCAGTCCATTCTAAAGGAGATCATGGGTGTTCTTTGGAAGGACTGATGCTAAAGCTGAAACTCCAATACTTTGGTCACTTCATGCGAAGAGTTGACTCACTGGAAAAGACTCTGATGCTGGGAGGGATTGGGGGCAGGAGGAGAAGGGGACGACAGAGGATGAGATGGTTGGATGGCATCACTGACTCCATGGACGTGAGTCTGAGTGAACTCCGGAAGTTGGTGATGGACAGGGAGGCCTGGCGTGCTGCGATTCATGGGGTCACAAAGAGTCGGACACGACTGAATGACTGAACTGAACTGGACTGAACTGATGAAGGTATTTATCTTTCTTATTCTGATAATAAAAATCAGTCATGTTTTCCTTTTGGCTGCAAATGTATAGAAAAAAAAAAACCACGATGAAAACAAAAGTCATGCATAATACAGCAATCAGGGAAAAGGACTATTGAAATATGGTGTATGTGCTCTGGTTTCCACCTCCCACTTCATGTACTTTATTTTAGTCTTTACTTAGTACTTGTTCACTACTGGGGGTATCACCTGTTCTGTCTGATAATGTGCAATAAAGGAAAGTCAAAAAATATTAGGAGAGGTGTGGAAATGTGTTCTAGGGTGGAGAATCCCAAGGAGAAAAAAACCATCACCATTACTCTTTTTCTCTTGGGACAACTCTACCAAGCAAACACATCAATGAGAGTTTCAGGGTCTTTAAAACCTTTGAAAGATAGTTCCACAGGAAAAGGCAGCTTGTGGAGGTTGTAATCTACCAATCTTACCTTGTGCTAATGACATTGTGAGAAGTAGATGATCATTATCACCAGGAAAAATCAAACCCTAAAATTACTCCTGCAGTCAGATCCTCTGGCCAAACTCTACCTCAGCTTTCAGACCCCACCCCCTTAGAGACACACAGACACACACTCTCACACATACACACACACACACCAGTTCAAAGCAGCATTCCAGTTTGCAGAGATTTATCTTAGGTTGGTATGGTTTGGTAGTTAAAATTAGTGTTTTCTATTTCTATATTTTCTCTAATAATGATTATAAAGAAGGTAATCAGAATTTAAAACTAACATTAGCTCTCAACATTGTCAGGAACCAGAAACAACATGCAATCTATAAATATATTTAATTGTATATATATTTATGACTAGAATTATGATTACTTAATAATTTGCTTTTCCTCCAATTAACAATATGTGAAAAATTTCTCTGCATCTTTAAATATGCTTGAAAAATTCTTGAATCCATAGTACTATATGGTATGACTATGGTGAAAAAGGCTCTGTTTTGGACATTTTTATATTTTCCTTTTTTAATAATTAATTTTTTTATTACTTTGGTAAAATTTTTTATAATTAAATATTGGTGTCATTGTTTGCTTAAATATTTGGAGTAATTACTATAATCAGAATTATGCTTCAGTGAATGTAAATAGCTTGTTTTTTCATAAAGTATTTAAGAAATTCTTAGCTTCAAAATAGTACATTCCACATGTTTTTTAACTTTTGAAAACAACACTTTCAAAATATCATTTTACAAAAATCCTTTTAAGTACATCTGTATAACCTAATATAAACAAGCTTAAACTAAGTAAATACCTAGAAATTAAATAGTATAAAACCATTTTAAGGTATTTGATATATACTTTAAACTTACCCACCAGAAATGTTGAATTTGCAATCTCATCAACAAAAGTTCAATTCATTCTTAAAGTCTAGTTGACATAACTTGGAGAACTTGCACACTGAAGTTGACAATGATAATAATATTTAATATGTATTGAGCACTTGTTTTTTTATATCCTGTCACATTTGATTCCCAGAGCAATTCTAAGAGATAGGTACTATATGATTTCCATTTTAGAGATAAGAAAACTGGTTTAGGGGTATTATTTAACTCTCTCAGATTCCCAGAGCTAGAAAGTGGAATAAACCTAATATAATCACATTCTCACTCTGTTTCCTCTGGAGTTTTCAGAACCACTAATAAGACAATATGAGCACATTTAACAATGTAATATTAACACTGTAGAAAAAATAAACTCAAGTCTAAAATTTTATTTAAATTTTCAGTGTGTGTATACATAAAAATCTTCCTTGGAATTCATTAAACTAGTAACAAAAGTGTATAAAATATATTTTAAAAGTATTATTTATATTGGAAAGTGTTAATGAAAATGTTAGTCACTCAGTCGTGTCTAACTTTTGCAACCCCATGTACTGCAGCCCTCCAGGCTCCTCTGTCCGTGGGATTTTTCAGGCAAGAATATTGAAGCAGGTTTCCATTTCCTTCTTCAGGGGATCTTCCCAACCCAGGGATCGAACCTGGATCTCCTGCACTGCAGGCGGGTTCTTTACCATCTTAGCCACCAGGGAAGTATTTACATCGTAAGCTACTACAAATAAATAATAAGATTATAAAATAATTATTAAAATATACATTCTTATCCAAAAATAAAGATGTGACACTTTTTTTTCCCAGATGGTAAAGAATCCTCCGGCCAATACAAGAGACACAAGAGATGCGCCTTCGATCCCTGGGTCAGGAGGATCCCCTGGAGAAGGAATGGCAACCCACTCCAGTATTCTTGCCTGGAACATCCCATGGATAGCGGAGCCTGGCAGGCTACAGTCCATGGGGTCATAAAGACTTAGGCATGACTGAGCATGCATGCATGTAATTTACTTACATATGTAATAGTAAAGATAATTTTTAATATCTCTTGGTAGGTAAGCTCACCACTGAGCACACAGCACAGAACTCCTATGTGTCTTTGCCTAGCAATTTTTATTAGTCTTGTATTTAAAAAATTTATACCTTTCATATTTCCCATTTCCTTTCTGGAAGAACCAGTGTTTCGATGTGATTGGGGTGTATTTTGTATCATAAATTATGTTTGTCCTTTGACTGATAAAAGCAGGCTGAGAAATAAAGCATATAGAGCAAATGTAAAGTGCTTGCGTGTGAAGCATTGCTAGTGCGTTCTAGCACAATGAAGCACATTTATACACAGATATAGGCCGTGACAAAAACTGCAATAAAAAGGTGCCCAAAGTATCAGGTAATAGCATTTATTTTATTCTGGAAACATCATACTATCTTTCTGCTCATACAGAAGAACCTTTAATTTATGAACTTTTAGACATAGTGCACTCTGAGTTTACTATGGAAAGAATGGAAAACTAATTTAGAAAAATAATTCTAGGCTCGTTTCTGCCACGTATTACCTGTGGCACACGGGGCAAACAAACTGGCTTCTTTGGTCCTTGTTCTCTCACATGTAAAGCAAAGTGACGGTTACATTACATTTTCTAATTCCGTATGATTGCTCTAGGTTCATAGTATCTATGAATGTGTTACTTAGCTAGCGATTTGTTTATTTTCACTTGATTTTTGTCACTGAGAATTGTGACAAGTTGTGACAAGAATTAGCTACTTTCTCTACAATTTAAACACAAGCACTGGGGGAATTAATATTCATAGGAGTTTGTGGACTGAAAACCATCACAGAGAGTGTTTTGGATCCTCTGCAACCTGCAGTTTTACTCAATAGTATATGCCGTTCATTGTATCACCTTTTTGTGCCTCTCCAAATGAGCTAATTTAAGACATGTTTAAAGATTTTATCATAATTACTACAGGTTAAAAGGTGGTAGAGAGGTCCATTTTATAAAATTAGTTTTAGAGTTTATCCAGCATTATAGATTGGAGAAGGAAATGGCAACCCACTCCAGTATTCTTGCCTGGAGGATCCCAGGGACAGAGGAGCCTAGTGGGCTGCAGTCTATGGGGTCGCACACAATCAGACATGACTGAAGCGACTTAGCAGCAGCAGCAGCAACATTATAGTCCTATTCACCTAAAGGTATTAAAATAATCTTTCTACTAGTGCCCCACCATATTTAGATTTTAGGCTAGATTTTTATTATGATATAGCTTATCATAATTATTATTATGAGAAGGCAATAGCACCCCACTCCAGTACTCTTGCCTAGAAAATCCAGTGGGTGGAGGAGCCTGGTAGGCTGCAGTCCATGGGGTCACACAGAGTCGGACACGACTGAAACAGCAGGAGCAGCAGCAGCAACTTATTTATTAAATACATATATGAACCAGGAACTGGCCTAAATTTTTCCAGGCAATATTTCACTGCTTTCATACCCACCTCTATAAAGGCATAAACTTTTTCTTCCCTATTTCACAGAAAAGATAGCAGAGATTTAAAGATTAGAAAGTCAAAATGACTTGCCCAATGTCACAATGCTAGTAAAGCATAGACATCCAAATCTAAGTCAGTCGAATCTAAAGCCCATATTCTGAAGCACTGCAACTTTATTTTCTCTGAAAGAAAGAAAAGAAAACAGGTACCTTAAAAGGGATAAGCTGACAAATCATTCTTCTCCAGCTTTTAATCTATGGCATGGTATCCAGATTCACAGTCGTGACCCCTAATGACCCCTAATATGCTGTGAGCTAAGTGTTTCAGTTGTGTCCAACTCTTTGACTTTTTGACCCCTTATAGAAAATAAAAAATAATGTTAAGAACAAAGCAATACTAAGGGTGAGATTTTTCTTAGTGTAAGTGTCAGGTCAGTTTATTGATCATCCTCGGTTTTTGTTCCATCACAACAAAAATTTGCAACAAAAGACTAAACGGTTTAAAACAGACAACTTCCTGTGGTGGATTCATTTTGATATTTGGCAAAACTAATATAATTATGTAAAGTTTAAAAATAAAATAAAATTAAAAAAAATTCACAAGACAAAAAATAAATAAATAAATAAAATAAAACAGACAACTTACAGCTCAGTTCAGCTCAAGCAGACAGATCTTTTATTAAACAGACACTCCCAAGGTATGAGAGCAGGCCAACCCCAAAGGAGTTGTTATTGTCATCCCTCTTGGCTTGCCCCTTTTTATACTTCCTATCTCTTCCTTTGGTTGTGCCCTGTGGCAAATAGGGCTTCTACCCACCAGTCAATGAAAGGGAATGCAAATAGGCATATTCTCAAGGCCAACTGATGGTTTCCGGGTATATAATAGCAGCCTCTGTTGTTTGTGTCTTCTCGTAATTCAGAGTGTTATAGTCAGATGTATATATGTGTAGAATGTTAGGAATCCTAAATGGGCTCCTAGCTGCCTAAGGTTACTTGGAAAAGGCTCTTTGGTTACTTTGCATCCAATATGTGCCTAGGGTGCATGTGCAGGAGTTAAATAAGTCTCTGTGGTCATTTTTGTAGCATATCTGTGAGCTCTCCTTGGTGTGTTTGCAATGGGGTTTAGAGAAAAGTTTGCCTTCTTTTCAGCTAGGCCACCTCTCCTTGCTTATACCTAACTTCCTACCTAACGTAAGCACTAGACTTGAATTACTTTCAAATTACATGAATGAAATTCCTGACCCATTTGTCAGAATTGGGATTCACCGTAACTTCAGAAATTATTTATCCACACATACACACACTTGCACTGGTAGCGGTCCTCAGATGCTCAGTCATGTCTGACTCTCTGTAACCCGTGGACTGTAGCCCACCAGGCTCTTCTGTCTGTGGGAGTCTCCTGGCAAGAATGCTGGCATGGGCTGCCATATTCTCCTCCAGGGGATCTTTCCAACCTAGGTATCAAAGCCACATTTCTACATCTTATTCATTGGCAGTGGATTCTTTATCACTAGTGCCACTTGGGAAGTCCAAAAACCCATACACACACACACACACACACACACACATAAAATCCTTACAGAATACCTCAGTGTTTCATCAAGACTTACGAACATTCACACTGTGTGATAAACAAAGATGTTAAGTAGATTGTGTTGCCCATGTCAGGATTTACAATAAACTAAGTTATTAAAGAGATGGGAATACCAACTGACCTGACCTGCCTCTTGAGAAACCTGTATGCAGGTCAGGAAGCATCAGTTAGAACTAGACATGGAACAACAGACTGGTTCCAAATAGGAAAAGGAGTACATCAAGGCTGTATATTGTCACCTTGTTTATTTAACTTCTATGCAGAGGACATCATGAGAAACGCTGGGCTGGAAGAAACACAAGCTGGAATCAAGATTGCCAGGAGAAATATCAATAACCTGAGATATGCAGATGACACCACCCTTATGGCAGAAAGTGAAGAGGAACTAAAAAGCCTCTTGATGAAAGTGAAAGAGGAGGGTGAAAAAGTTGGCTGAAAGCTCAACCTTCAGAAAACTAAGATCATGGCGTCCGGTCCCATCACTTCATGGGAAATAGATGGGGAAACAGTGGAAACAGTGTCAGACTTTATTTTTCTGGGCTCCAAAATCACTGCAGATGGTGACTGCAGCCATGAAATTAAAAGACGCTTACTCCTTGGAAGGAAAGTTATGACCAACCTAGATAGCATACTGAAAAAGCAAAGACATTACTTTGCCAACAAGGTTCATGTAGTCAAAGCTATGGTTTTTCCAGTGTTCATGTATGGATGTGAGAGTTCGACTGTGAAGAAAGCTGAGCACCAATAATTGATGCTTTTGAACTGTGGTGTTGGAGAAGACTCTTGAGAGTCCCTTGGACTGCAAGGAGATCCAACCAGTCCATTCTGAAGGAGATCAGCCCTGGGATTTCTTTGGAAGGAATGATGCTAAAGCTGAAACTCCTGTACTTTGGCCACCTCATGCGAAGAGTTGAGTCATTGGAAAAGACTCTGTTGCTGGGAGGGATTGGGGACAAGAGGAGAAGGGGACGACAGAGGATGAGATGGCTGGATGGCATCACTGACTCGATGGACATGAGTCTGAGTGAACTCTGGGAGTTGGTGATGGACAGGGAGGCCTGGTGTGCTGTGATTCATGGGGTCGCAAAGAGTCGGACACGACTGAGCAACTGATCTGTTCTGATCTGATCTTATTATGTATGTAACAACATGTAGGGATTTCCTCTTGACTACATTCTGTATTTGGAAGAAAAATAAAAGTCAAATATTTCATTGAAAAATTGGTATGAAAAAATGTCTTACTTTATAATTTGGGATTTTTCTAAAAATTTTGACTTTATATTATTTGGAGTCTAAGTTTTGTCAAATCTCTGCTAATTTATAGATTTTGCCATCTTTATGGATTCTCAAACAGCTTTGTTGTTATTCTTCAGTCGCTCAGTTTTCTCTGACTCTTGGGGACCCCATGGACTGCAATATGCCAGGCTTCCCTGTCCTTCACCATCTCCTTGAGCTTGCTCTAACTAATGCCCGTTGAGTCAGTGATGCCATCCAACCATCTCATCCTATGTCATCCCCTTCTTCCCCTGCCTTCAATCTTTCCCAGCATCAGGGTCTTTTCCAATGAGTTGGCTCTTTGTACCAAGTGGCCAAAATATTGGAGTTTCAGCTTCAGCATCAGTCCTTCCAATGAATATTCAGAGTTGACTTCCTTTAGGATTGACTGGTTTGATCTCCTTGTTGTCCATCGGACTCTCAAGAGTCTTCTTCAGCAACACATTTCAAAAGCATCAATTCTTTGGTGCTCAGCCTTTATTTCAGTATTCTTGCCATTCAGAATCCCATGGAGAGTGGAGCCTTGTGGGCTATAATCCATAGGGTCACAAAGAGTTGGGCATGACTGAGCAACTGACACTTCACTTTCAGCCTTTTTTATTGTCCAGCTCTCACATCCATGCATGACTACTGTAAAAAGCATAGCTTTGACTATATGGGCCTTTGTCAGCAAAGTAACGTCTCCTTTGTTAATTTAAATTCCAGATTTGTATTTTCTTCTACAGCCTCCTAAAAAGTCAAAACTCTCTTAGGAAAAGGAAGTATATTCATTCTTTTATTTTATCATGAAAGGCCTCTAAGATTTTTGAGTATGTAGACATCCCTCTGCAAAATAACTTACCAGCAATTTAATTCTTTAACCTCATGACTGCTTCAGATGATATACAACTATGCACACAATCATCTTTTTTTTTGATGAACTATTTAAAAATGTTAGTGAATATCAGGTTTTTAAACTTATGTTGCTCCATTAATCTGAGTACCTAAGAATAACTAAAACACAAAAACAAATTTGAAGATGTACAATTGTCTTCTCCTGAAATTACCTGAATTTTATCTTAGTTTTTAATCTGTAGCTTTATTTTAAAATCCTTTCTAACTATGAACAAAAATTTGATATTAAATTATGCCATAAAATCATGGGCTGCCACTAATTTAGGAAAAAGTTAAGGACATTTTGCTTAGCTGAAATAAGGGTAATTTTATGAAAATCCCCAGGTCTCTGGTTAATCACAAACTCTCCCAACATAAATCATATCCACATGCTGACAAATAATACAAAGACAAATTCTCCTCCGTGAAGGAAACAGAACAAGAAAGAGGAAATATAGCATTTCAGTGGGCTAAAGCGCATAAAGCTGGCATTTTATGTCAGTGGGTCCGCCACTTCCTTAGTAGGACGTATCATACACCAGTGTTACAAGACGGAAGGACAGGGTAACAGTAGCAAACACATTTGATGGCATTCTGAGCTGTTGAATAGTTCAGGATCTCTTTGTCAATATCTTATAACTAAATATTCTGACTCCCTCTGTCCCAACTTCATTTATTTCAACAGACTCGTAAATCAAAATAGCCAGTAAAACCACAAAAAAAGGCACTAAACATTTCTAAAAGCATCAAAGTCTTAATGTGAAACCCAAGAAATCTTTTTTTTTTTTTTTTTTTTTAGTATCCAAGGTATCCAAGGTAGGTAATTATACTAGTCTTGTTTAAGATTGGCAAAGGGGTAAAAAATACCTCTTGAACATCCATCTATTTTATGGAACTAAAAGATAACATCATATGTTGAAGAGATAGCCCATAAGTATACTTAAGGTATCTAACTAACTGTTGCTTGTAATATATGAAATATTTAAATATGAAAAAAAGAAAAAAATAGTGTAAATCCATAAAACCATGATTTGTGAGTTGTTTATTATTTGAAGAAGATTTTATGGAAATAGTAATAGCCACCTTAAATAGTTACCAGAGACAAAAGAAACTACAAATGTGGTTTCTCTAAAGAATAAACTTGTGTATTCTGCAAGGCTCTGTTTAAGTATTTTTAAATGGCTTGCTGTCAGAGCTTAGTTTAACTAATATGAAAGATATATTTGGATATTACCTAAATGTCTCTTAAAAATCTGCAGGATAGTTTTCATAATTGGTATTAAATTTCTTGTAAATAAGAAAGCAATGGCATGAACATTACAGAAAGAGTCATCAAGTTACACGTTCATAAATAATACTGTTCCACTTGAGAAATAAGCTTCCCACAGCATTGATTCTATCTCGGCACAAATAACTCTTCGCAAAAAGCTACATACTTACCAGGCCTGCTTTCATAGCCTTTGGAAATAGAGTGCTTAATAACTAGACTCATTAATGCTAATGGTAAATCAGTGATATTAAATATTTCTATAAATCATTTCATTAATAAAACAGAGGGGCCATTAAAGAACTATTGAACTGTTAAGCTGCAATATTTCAGAATAAGCATTTTATAAACATTTCAATTAGCACAGGTTGGCAACATGCACGAAAGGTATAGCACACTAATGCTACCAGATAGAAAACTGTGTACCAGTCAAGTAAATCACGCAGAATGGGATTTTCTTTAGAATATTGTGATGCAGAACAGCAATGCGTATAAACATAATAGACAAGCAATCACTTCAAATATAATGGTTTAAAATATATATATAAATATATGTATATATACACCTGTAAAACCTATCTAAATGAACTTTGTATTCTGTTTCATGTAGTTTTCAATAACCCTCTGAAGGATGGTATGCTGTGATATTCACTAGCGCAGTCTATCATTTTATTATTACCCTCCCTTAGATGGATCATGGACAATATGAATGATATTTGAGCAGTTGAGACTAACGGAGGAATACTTAAAGATGAAAAGAATAATGATAGTTTATGAAAGCCCTCGGCAAGACTGTTCAGCACATATAAGAACTGAAAAACGAGAACAGAGGCCACCCTGTTCAAACACGGCCACAGAGGCACAACGCAGGGATGACCACAGACTAAGTGGAACACAAGAGTAGAGAGCGCTCAGGGTTTCTCATACACGAAATCTTTACTTTTTATTTAGCTTTATCTCCTTTTAAGCTGACAGCCAAATATGTATACATATATATCTATAGCTATACATGTATTTTTTAAGCCTCCAATTGCAGATTCTGGTGAACAGGGGAACCTCCTCAGTTGGAAGAGTTAATTTCACCCTCAAGCCACAATCTCTGCTTCAGTCCAGAATGCTTCTAGTTTGCCAGGAGAGGTGGGGAGCCAAAGTGTAAGAAAAACACCAGAGCTCCTGGCAAAGGAGGGAGGCAAGAAAGAGCCCAGGATTCAGAGAAGCTGGGTAAATATCTAAATTCAAATCCCTTGTTTACTGTAATGTTTTCTGTGTTGGGAAAACAAGTCCACGCAGCTTAGGTTCTGTGTATCAAAGAGAGGAATTCAGGTGACTTTTTGCCAGACTAGTGTTTGTACTGGCATTTGAGGACTGAGCTTTCTGAAGCTTTCTCAGTAGAAAGTGTATGGTGAGCCATATGTTAACCAATGCAGCATTGGTTTGAAATACAGAAAGCAAAACTGAGAAGAAAAAAAAAAAAAATTAAGTATCTTTTTAACAATACATACCTCAAATTAAGGACTGTAACAGATCCTTTGACTGTATTCCTACCAAGTGGTAGGGTTATTTTTCCTCCTTCCTTTTAATCTATGCTGGAATTGAGACAACTTTAACCAGTGCAATGTCGCAGAAGGGACATAATGCTATAACCTACTTTAGGAATTCAGAAGACTAGCAGATTTCACCTTGGTCTCTGGGAGGCCTTGCACTAGCTGTAATCTAACAGATACAAATATCCTGAACTCTCAGGCTTTGGTGGAGAAGCCTAAACTATAGGACAAGCCTTAGAGGATAATTTATCTTGTGGAAAATGAGAGAAAAAGACCAAAGACCATGGGGAAGCCAAACTTGCAAACCGATTCTTTAGGACCAGATCCCCCAACTGAGGCTACAACTGTCAGAGATTAGGCACCCAGCTAAATCCTTCCCAAGTTTCTGACCCATAAAGTCATTACCAAAATAAAATGGCTGTTTTAAGTCATGTGGTTTCAGGGCAGTTTGTTACATGGCAATAAACAGCCAAAATATGATGTCAGCATGAGAATTCTCAAATTTCCAAAATCTGAATAAAGAAAACTAATGTGTCAAAGTTATTTCTTTTTCTCCTAACTGATGTATTATTTTGTTGTTTTCAGGAAGAATCACTACATGTAGCAAGACATCCAAAGTCACCCAAATAGTTTGACTCCTAATAAATAAACTGTGCAATACTAGCATTTATGCTAGTGAAAGATTTCTGGGTGATAAATTTTACCAGCTAGGAAATTACTTTGCATATACTTGCTTAGTCTGTAAAAAAAAATAAACCTAAAAAATTTGTCCGTACCTCAGGAAAGACTAATAAAATACAGTTCTTTTTTTAGCACAGTTTGTTCTCTATCTTTTACAATGAATTACATTTTTTAACGGAGTAGGCTCTGTTTAATTGTAACACATATTTTCTGAAGGATTATACTATATTTCAATATAAGTATGTTTTTTTTTAAGGATGTTGTGAGCACAATTTTATTAATTTGGAATGCTTGTGCTCAATGAAATATTAATTTCAAAGAATTGCCCAGTGATTAAATTCTCAGTTTGCCACCACACTGAATAACTGTGTAATACAGTATTTATAAATGGATTTAAACACTAGAGGAAAAGAAATAAAACTGTGGAATAGATCAAGAAGTTTTGTGTTACCGATTTGCTAACTGAAAATATTCTAGAGCTTTTTCAATCACTGAGTGAAAAGAAAAGAAAATAGGGTGGAGGGACAACATTTGTAGCATGGTAAGTAAAATGCAGATGCCAGATGCCACAAGAAAATAAAACTCAGTACATTTAATCTTCTTATTTTCAAATCTGCATATCTAAAGTCATCCGTCCAATAACCACTACTGAGGCTTGCCTAAAGTGCTGCAGCATTTTTTCAATTATTCTTCATTATTAAGGTTTAATTTTATATGTTTATGATATATGGGCTTGCCAGATTGCCCAAGTGGTAAAGAACCTGCCTGCAATACAGGAGACGAGAGTTCAATCCCTGGGTTGGGGAGATCTGCTGGAGAAGGAAATGGCAACTCATTCTAGTGTTCTTGCCTGGGAAATCTCATGGATAGAGGAGCCTGGCAGGCTACAGTCCCAGGGGTCTCAAAGAGTCAGACATGATTGAGCGCTCATGTACATGATATATAGTCTCAAAAATTACTAGTAAATGCCATTTAAATATTTTATGCACAAATATGGATAAGCAACGCTATGTTTTGAACAACACAATAATTTGAAATATTTCATTTAAAAGTAAACATATTGATCAATGTAAATGTGTCATTATTTGTCATTATTTGAATTATATTTTACTGGTTAAGATTAAGATGTTTTGAAGCAAGACTTCCTGGGTTCAAAGACTAATTTCACTGCTTTTTTAGCTATAAGATTGTGAGGAAATTACTCTCCTCAAGGGTACAATAATTTTAATGTTACATCTTCATAAAGTTATTGTGGGGATTAAATAATAAGGATTTTCAAATCACTTAATTTCTGGCAAAGAATAAGACTTCTGTAAATATTACATCATCATCTTCTTCATCATTACTATTATGATCATTATATTATCATCATCAGTACAGCCAGGGCCATACTTACTTATAGACAGAGTTGCTACTTATCTCAGAAGCCTACTTAAAGTAGGCCTCCAAACTCCTTAGTTTGCATTCTTGCTTGAAATTCCTTTAGAAATAGTAATAACATTTTTGAAGGGATAATTTCTAGTATCACAGAATTTTAGCAATAGGCCCTAAAGTTAAAAAAAATAAAATTAAAGAACAGGTGCCAAGTGCATCATCACACTTAAAAGAGGACGGAAGGAAGACATCCCTGCAGGGTTTGGCAAGAGGTGATTCAGCTCGCTGTAATGACATTCACAGATGTTATGGTCTGCATCAGAGATACTTGCTGCTGCTGCTATGTCGCTTCAGTCATGTCCGACTCTGTGCGACCCCATGGACTGCAGCCCACCAGGCTCTCTGTCCATGGGATTCTCCAGGCAAGAACACTGGAGTGGGTTGCCATTTCCTTATCCAATGCATGAAAGTGGAAAGTGAAAGTGAAGTCGCTCAGTCGTGTCTGACTCTTAGCAACCCCATGGACTGCAGCCTACCAGGCTCCTCCAGCCATGGGACCCTCCAGGCAAGAGTACTGGAGTGGGGTGCCACTTGGGAAATATTAAAAACAAAAAAGTTAGGACATTCAGATACAGTGAGTTCAGACTAAGGATATTTCCTTCCTCCTCTTGTTATCTGTGCAAAATACTGATCTGATGGGAAGAAGCAACTGCAGTGGGAGAGTTAAGCATCTGATGGGGGAAAGAGATGAGGGAAGGAAAAATCCATTAAAAGCACTTGTAGAAATTGGGCCTACCTGCAAGGAAAGGAGGCTGGCATCATTTATCTTGTTTTACATTTAGACTTTGCTGTTCTAACCCCTGTTATTATCTGAGCAAGGACAACTGAATTAAAGATAAGTAAACACTCTGTTAGACTGAAAGAACAGTCCATAGTGGAGCAACCTGAGTCTCCTTTGGCTCAGCAAGGCTGTCTGATTTCCTGTGAGCCTAGTGGGTATACCAGATGACCACTAAGGATGGCTTGCCTATTACATACCAACATGGTTACAGAGCAGGCAAGAAGACCCTAAAGAAAGAAGATTTAGGACACCATTAGAATATGACTGAAGACTTCTAAACTACGTAAAAGTATGGCACACCATAAAGGTTACTTTTGGATGCTTGAAACTCTAGAAATTTCCTTGAGGAAGGGCACATATGCAGTCAAATAAAGGGATGATGCTTATTATTTTCCCTCCATTAAGTTTAGACTGTGAAATGGATCAGCTAAATTTTACTTTTTACAGATTGACTATCTATGAAGCACTTTTACAGAGTCTCATAAAATCTAGAGTCTCCAGACAATCTAGAAGATCTAGACTCTATTTTGCAGAACAAAAAATGAGGGCTCTGTATTTCTTTCAGTGATGAAGGTAACCTTATATTATAAATGCATCTTTTCTTTAAGCCACGTTCAGCCACTGAGACCTACTAGTTTAGCTAACAGTAGCCCATGGGGGTCTCAGGCGCAAACCAAGTAAGTATTGTCAAGAACTGCAAAGTTATAACAGGTACCAAGAACCACTTTCTGAAGGATGGGAAACCAAGAAACAAAGAGCAGTGGTCTCCTGAAACATTCATGTAAAGAGGTGACAAATAAGCATGTGATTGGGTAACAAAGATAAAATTAATTTTCCTCCATTTTAATTTGCCTGGGTGCTGGGGAGATCTTTACTTGTTTCAATACACGACACACTTCTTTTTTCAATCTCAGCTGTCCAACTGCTGAAATTAGGATGATAAAAATAATAGTAATTAAGGAAGAATTCAAGGAATCATTTATTTCACAAGCAGACCTGTAGTCCATAGTTCTTATTTAAAAGTGCAGGAGTACTCTTGTTTCTCTTTGAAACAAATCTTTCGCCGGTTACTAGAAGTGTAGTGGTGACTATAGAGTGCTATTTTCTATAGTCACAAAAAAACACAAGATAAAGAAATTAGACAGTATTCTTTAAGTTCTCTTGAAAAGATGGGCAACTAAATACTCCAAGTTTTTAGTTGTCATTTGAGCAACATAAAATAGCTTTGCAAAATACTCTAATATTTTGAATCTATTATCTTTTTTATATCAATCTTTAAAGGAAAAGATAGAGTATTATAAATGCAGCAAGAAAAAAATGTAAAGTCAAATAACAAACGGACATTAGAATTGATACTATTTGTTATGAAAGGCCAATCTAAAGCAGAAAAAAAAATCACAAAAAACACAAAATACTTTTCTTTATCCTATGTTAAATCACATATTATTCATGGAAGAAAGCAGTAAAAGAGAAAAACTGCCATAAACTATAGTAAAAATTCTTAAGGATCAGAGAAGGACTAGTGGAAAGGCTTTCAAATTCAGAATTTAGAAAAAGTTAAGTATCAAAACTAATACAAAATCCAGTTGGTGAAATCACAATGGTAGAACTTGCCAACATGGTGGCAACAATTATTCCTTTGAATTTTAATGTATATATTCATGTGAACAGATGAAAACAAGTATTTTACAACAAGGCTGCTTTCTCGGGGGAGGAGTTACATAAAAGGAAGCTTTGGGCTTCTGGCATCCAAATGACAAATGATATTGAGAAGATGGCAGTTTCAACTTATAAAATGTGTCATTAAACATTCAGTATGAAACTATTAAAATGCATGATGTTATTTAAGAGGAAGAGACTAGACAACTGCAACTGAGTTCTGCTATCACATTCCAAACGCCACATCAGCTGCCACCTGGCTTTCGTTCCTTCCCAGATCTGGGTAGTTGTGTATGATCCAGCTTTTGTCTGCACATCCGGTTTTTCTGCTAACCCATATTTTCTATTCTATCTTTGGGCTCACGGTCCTCAGTCTTCCTTTGTAGTGATTCAGTACCCATTAAAATTCTCTTTTCGATGCCAACAATATATACCTGCCCACACAGAGAATGCAGGTGAACAACTCTGAATGGTTAAATATTCATTAACTGAAATGTTTAGGAAATGGGGTAACATGGATTTGTTAAATGATACTGTTAGAATGCTATGGAAAATACTTACATAGTACTGATCAAGCCTCAGATATAACTAAAGGACTTTAATTTTATTAACTCATTTGATCCTACCAACTTACCCTGTGAATTGAAGACACTTATCTGTCTTTTGTGGATGAAGAACCTGAGACACAGAAAGGTTAATAATCTCTCCAAGGTTATCCCAATAAGGCACAGGCAGGATGCAAACACAGGAGATCTGGCTGCAGAGGTGGGGCTCCCACATACACAGACCCCACTGCCTCTCAGTCTCACTAAATATCTTTCTCGAGTATTTGGTTTATTTACTGCTATACTGAGTCAATGAACTGTCTAATTCTATTTGACTACCTTGATTATCATGCAGTATTTGGGGGATCATTATGCTGACAATGAATTCTCAATATATCATTCAATAAATGCTGGGAATAAAATATAAGATATTGAACATACAGTTATTCATGTTCTCAATAAATTTTCATTCATGTCATTTGGATGATATGACACAAAATAATAAAAATGTATCACTGATCCCAAAATATACATTTAGTGAAAGCAGACATGTATATATATCACTATAATATTGTGATGCAAATGCTGACAGAGGATAAACAAAATCTGAGAGAACCAAAAATAAAGCAACAAAATATTCAGGGAATGATGAGGGAAGGCTCCACAGAAAAGGCACCCTTGAGCTCACTATAAAATGATGAATATCTTCAGAAGTTAGCAGAGCATACAGGATAATTCAAAATTGAATCTTCATGAATTAATCAATCAAAAGATATCTGTTAAGGATCTGCTATTGCAAAGATGGCAAAGGATACCAATAAAGCATATAAGGAATAGTGCCTGGTCTGAAAATGTAATTTTTTATATTATAAATCATATTGTTTGATCAAGAAGAAATTCTGAAAAGCTAGGCCATACTATAACGTTATACTTGTATCTTTTTCTCCTAAAATGTTGAAGGCAGTTAAATACATAGCAGATAACTACTGTGACAGCAAAGCATTCCTGGTGACCTGTAGATGCAGGAGACATAAAGGCAGCTCCACAAGCACCCCCATTTCATCAAGACCATGGATACACGCACAGCAACTGTGGTAAGAGGCAGACTCTGAGAAGTCTCTTAGCAGAGCTTTGGCAAAGCACTATGTGAGATGAGGTAAGGAAGAAATTAAACAGAGATATATGTGGTTAATTAGGGTAAGATAATTCTAGACAAAGAGGATAATAATAGCTAAAATTTATCAAGTGTTCCTGCTCTAAGAACTTATTTCATACTCTTAACAATGCCATGATGTCAATACTACTGAAGTTTCTATCTTACTGATGAGGAAACTACAACACAGAGAAAATTTTCAGTAACCAATCCAAACTCTGCAGGGCGTGGGGGATACACAGAAACCCCCCTACAAGGCCTCACTCCTAAGTGCTAGCCTTACTACCTCACGAGTGCAATGCAAACAAGATCAGAAAACGGGAAATGTGTATTCAGCAGAAACAAAATGACCAGACTATATCTGGTAATAATGACGAGAACACAAATCTATAATAGAGTACATTATTATAGTACATTAATAAGAAGCAGGTATATAAAATATGCTTCCCCAGAAAGTTTGTTACTGTGTAACAATACGGATCTATGAACTAGTCATTGCGGTGGTAGAAACAAAGTATGCCAAATCAGAGCATTCTACACCATCCAAGAAGGTATGAGGAGGTACAAGCAAATGAAGAGGGAGAGGATGTTGACAGGTTTCATTTTTTTTTTTTTTTTTGGAGGCAATTTCCCCAACTTAAATTTTTATTATAATCAGAATGAGGTGAGCTAAGATCTTAGTTGGAATTCAAGAGCCTCACCTTCATATTAATAAGAACTACATGGAAATGAGGTGACTACTTGTTAGGAGTAACTAGAGCTATGTTCATTTCAGACAACACTGCCCAAGCAGGAATTCTCAGGAGAATTTCTGAAGGATTTAAGTGGAGGACATCAATAAAATCTGTGAGAAATGATTTATGAACAGATTACTGAACTCTTGAGACATCCTAGGTACTGTAAATATGTTTTATTTCCTGAAGATATGTGAAAAGAATTTCATAAACTACTTGTTCTTATCTGCTCTACCAGGCAACGTGGAAAGAAACCTTGAACAAGAAAGAAATTAAATTTTTATGACTGTTTGGATTACAGAAATATTGGCAATTTGCTGCCTTGCCGTTGGCCTGATCTTTCATGCCCTCCAAGAAACTGTCTCTACCTAAAGGAGGTAAGATGCATAGACATGAAGTCAAGAGACCACAGTAGAGATGGTACAGGGTGGAAGACGTGTGCATTTCTCACCCCAATACTCATTCTCCCTCTCATTAACACTCATCAACTTTTAGCATGATTCATACTCACTATTTTGGTGGTGGGGGGGGGGGCTCCAAAATCACTGCAGATGGTGACTGCAGCCGTGACATTAAAAGACACTTGCTCCTTGGAAGAAAAGTTATGACCAACCTAGACAGCTTATTAAAAAGCTGAGATGTTACTTTACCAACAAAGGTCCGCCTAGTCGAAGCTATGGTTTTTCCAGTGGTCATGTATGGATGTGAGAATTGGACTATAAAGAAAGCTGAGCACCAAAGAATTGATGTTTTTGAACTGTGGTGATGGAGAACACTCTTGAGAGTCCCTTGGACTGCAAGGAGATCCAACCAGTCCATTTTAAAGGAGATCAGTCCTGAACATTCTTTGGAAGGACTGATGCTGAAACTCCAATACTCTAGCCACTGATGTGAAGAACTGACTTATTAGAAAAGACCCTGATGCTGGGAAAGATTGAAGGCGGGAGGAGAAGGGGACGACAGAGGATGAGATGGTTGGATGGCATCACCGACTCAATGGACATGAGTTTGAGTAAACTCCAGGAGTTGGTGTTGGACAGGGAGGCCGGACATGCTGCAGTCCATGGGGTCGCAAAGAGTCGGACACGACTGAGCGACTTTCATTCACTAATGTTCACTTGGAAAGAAGATGAATTTCTAAGTTTCTTTCAATTAGACATGTTCTTATATGTCTGAGACCTAGGTAAAGGAACAGAAGCATAAATGTTCTGTGACGTGTTTTCTTTTCTTCTTTTTTCCTCCTTACCCTGTATTCTACTTAGAACAGAAATACCAACACTGGAGAATGACTTTGGATTGTGGGGATGAAGGCAACACACTAGGGGTGGCAAAGTACAGAGCTGGGAAGAGCTCAGGCCCTGAGGAGTTTACGTAGCAAGGCTGCCATACCATTGCCTGATTACTTGCCTTGAGAATTGTACATGAAAGATAAATAAAATTTAATCATCTTTTAGTCGCTGTTATTTTGGGCCTCCATTTATCTTACATAAAACCTTGTCGTAACTGATACTGTTTGCATATTATGGAAATGTTGGAAAGGTTAATCACAGCCATGTCAGAAAGAGTGTTGATTGTTAAACTTATATTTCCAGTATTTATCTCCTGTTGAATCAATGTTAAAAAAGACAACCAATGAATGTTTTACAGTTAATGATGAGGATCAGATAGCCAGCTAAGAGGCTGTAGTAACAGACCAGGGATAATATAATAAGCATTTAAACTATGGAAATTATATAGAATTTTATTTTAAAAATCTCTCTACTCCATATCTACCCCTCTCCTTGGATATTGATTTTAGTTTACTTACTTCAATAAACTATTTTCTTAATCAGTCTGGATATCTAAAAATATTTTCTGGAAAGTATTATAACACCCATTTTCTTCTATGAAGCAGTGGAATTTTCTCCAGTTTTCTCTCAGACTTTGAACCTCATCTTTTTTTGTTGTTGTTTTTTCATCTCCAAAACAACCCTAACTTGCCCAGCATGCTGGACTGAAGAAGAATGGCAAAGATAGTTGTGTATTTGTGTACGGGATTAGTAAATCTTGGGCAAGCTTAACGGCTTAATGCAGTATTTAAAATTCAAGGTTGGTTTGTGTGAGAATAGCTCACAAAGTATAAACAACTAGAGCTTGCTTGTTTTTTATTACATAAACATGTTCCTATAGAATTGTATTATTGTTAGCTTATCTTATTTTGAGACCTTGTGAGAAAGGCCATTATTTAAAAACTACTTTTCCTTAAAATTTTTCTTTAAATAAAATGTCTCTATAATAGGAACATTATTTTGATTTCCTAAATAGTTATTAACACAATAGTTATTAACAGAAATATTAAAAAAAATAGGTGACTGTATAAATGTATTCTAAACATTTTCAGTATATATGTTTTAACCTAATGATTTTTTAAATATATTGAAGTATTTAATATGTTTTATATAATTCTATGAAAAGCTACATCATTCTATTTTTATTAAAGTATATTTATGTACAATATTGCATAAGTTGTAGCTGGTAATACAGTGATTCACAATTGTTAAAGGTTATACTCTTTTTTTGTTTTAGTTTTTAAGTATATACATATTTTTAAAATCCAGGTCTACTTCTACATATAAAGGCAGCTTTCCTCACGAGGGATTTACAGGAAGTAGTCTGGGGTGCACCAGGTCACATGAGGCTCTCCATGATGAGATGCTGGCTCAAACTGAAGGAAGGAATATTTCACTTATTTGAAAATTTTAATTAGAGTGTTTAACTGGCATGAATTAATAGAGTTGGATTCTTATTTTTAAGAAAAGCTCACAAGCTAACTTCCACTTAATTCATTACCATTTATTTTATTGAAATGTATAATTAAGTGAAAAAGGATTCTTGGGAGTACACTGTCATAACATTCAAAGAGATTTCCCTTCATTTATACTAAACTACTGTTCTATGTTCATCTGCGTATTTTTCTATATTTGTCATGACAGTGCTTCTTCCCTGTCCTTCTCCTCACTGGTAACCACTAGTTGGTTCTCTATATCTTTTTTGTTATATTCATGAGTTTCTTGTATTTTTAGACTCCGCATACCAATGATACCATATAGAATTTGTCTTTGTCTGACTTCACTTAGCATATTACTCTCCAAGTCCATCCACTCTGCAAATGACAAAATATCATTATTGTTTTTATGGCTGAGTAGTATTCCGTTGTGAGTGTAGTATTCCATTTTAAGCTTTCCTTGTGGCTCAGAGAACCATCTGAAATACAGGAGACTGGCTTGAGTCCCTGGCTTGGAAAGATACCCTGGATAAGGGAGTGGCTATCTACTCCAGTATTCTTGCCCAAAGAATTCCATGGATAGAACAGCCTGGCAGGCCACAGTCCATGAGATTGCAGAGTCGGACACAACTGTCGGTTGCAGAGTCGGACACGCACACACACCATTTTATCATCGTCATCTGTTGATAGGCACGTAGGGTGCTTTCATATTTTAAGCATTGTGAGTAATGGTTCTGTGAACATTAGGATGCATGCAATTTTTCTAATTAGTGTTTTTTTTTTTTTCCCAGACTTATATCAAGGAGTGAAGTTGCTGGGTCATATGGTAGTTTATAATTTTAATTTTTTAATTTTTATATTAAAATCACTCCTTCATAATTTTGCATGAGGACATATCAGTCTTGCACACCAAACTTAGTATTTATGTAATTATATGTTTCCTCAGCAAATGCTTACTATGTGCCTTGTCTTGCATTAGTCGCTCAGTTGTGTCTGATTCTTTGCAACTGCGTGGAATGTAACCTCAGGCTCCTCTGCCCATGGAATTCTCCAGGCAAGAATATTGAAGTGGAAAACCAATGCCTTCTTCAGGGGATCTTTCTGATCCAGGCGTCGAATCTGGGTCTCCTGCATTGCATCTGAGCCACCCAAGGAATTCCCGTACAAGGTATATTAAGAATCATAAAAAAGGATTACTAAGATGTATCTCTTACTTTCTAAGTTTTCATAATGTAGAAACAGATAGAGCACACAATGAATGTAGGATCAAGTTTTAAGAAGTAAGAGACGGGGATTCTAGGAAACATTCATAGTTGTTTGCTGGTACCTGAAGCAGACGATGTTTTGAAGTGGGAATGGAAAATGAGGCTCAGCATGGCAAGGGTTTTGACCGAGAGTTTTGAACTGAAAAAGAAAGAGAGAAAGAAAATTGGCTGCAGTGTGGAGAACGAACTGATAGAGAAAGAACTGAAGAGCAAAGAGAAGAGGCTATTCTTCAAACTCTCCAAGTGAAACATGATGATCACCTGAACAAGGGCTGTGGAAGAACCTGTACCAAGGTTGAGACAGAGGGGCAAGAAATGGAGAAGCTGAAAGCAAAAGAACTTAAGCTCAGCTGAATAAATACAATTAGGAACTGGAGAAGCAAACAATTATCAAGATTTCTACCTGTGATTAAAAAAAAACAGATGTGATGTCATTAATAGAAATATAAGGAAAGGAAGCAATTTTGAAGACTAGATGGAGGGTGGAAATTTAATGAGCTTTTTTTTTTTTAATTCATGTTGAATTTGAGATAGATACAAAACATCCACATAGATGTATCTAGTAGGCTGGTGGATATACCTGAAACTAAAGTGGGGGAGAAGGCAATGGCACCCCACTCCAGTACTCTTGCCTGGAAAATCCCATGGATGGAGGGGCCTGGTAGGCTGCAGTCCATGGGGTCGCTAAGAGTTGGACACGACTGGGCGACTTCACTTTCACTTTTCACTTTCATGCATTGGAGGAGGAAATGGCAACCCACTCCAGTGTTCTTGCCTGGAGAATCCCAGGGACGGTGGGGCCTGGTGGGCTGCCGTCTATGGGGCCGCAGAGTCGGACACGACTGAAGAGACTTAGCAGCAGCAGCAGCAGCAAAGTGGGGGAAGCGGGGAGACTTTGTCCTGAGAATGTGCACGGGAAAATAGCTTGGAGGCATCATGTTTCTCCTTCCAAGTTTCTCATGAGCCCAAGCTCACTAGATTCATTCTGTAGCTTTAACTTCTCATTTATGTAAGTTTTTATTCCAGGGTCTCTCTATTTCTTTAAAGATTGATATGACTTATTCCATTCTAAGCCAGAGTGGTTCTCTTCCCCACATACTGTCTCCTCAAAAATTGAACTGCATTTATTGCTTAAAAGTATTATCACAGAGAGAACCTCAGGTTGAACTTGCCAATATTTATTATTTTTGACCTACAAAAATGGCAAATATACGTAGTTGATACTAGTGCACATCATATAATAGTATTAAACCAATTGTAAAATACAGAAAGTAGTCACTAGAATTATTCATATCTCACTGATTCAAGATTACAATATTAAATGTTTGATAAGGGAATATATTTCAAGTTTTTGTCTATTAACACATACCCTGATAAAAGTGGTATTATACCATACATACTTTTGGAACTTGCCTTTTTAATCTAATGTATTATAAGCCTCTTCTCTTAATACCTACCATTTAATTGCTGCAAATAATTCAAGCAGTTTCTTCCTTCATTAACATAAAAATTCATCAGTAAAAGTTATTTTATACATTCGTATTTCATGCATTTGTCCAATTATTTATTAGGAAAAATTCAATTTTATTAATGAGTATTAGGCAAAGTCATCTGCCTTCAGAATTTCAACATGCTGAAAACTTGCAGATAGACACATCTATTCTGTGTACATATAACACATGAACTATGCTCTAAATACTCCATTTAAAAAAATTTTTTTAAAACTTTATGTCTCAAAGTTTCTTCATTGAAATGTGTCCTAAAGAGAACTTTTTCTTTCCTTCCACACCCCTCTTTTTCCTTCTCAAATTTGCTGAACACCATCCTCTTTCCAAAACAATTTCTAAACAAAAACCAACAACCAAAAATAAAAGAACCTGGAAATTATCCTATAATACTCCCACTCCTTTTATTTTTTTAATTTTATTCTATTTTTTAACTTTACAATATTGTATTGGTTTTGCCATATATCGAAATGAATCCGCCACAGGTATACATGTGTTCCCCATCCTTTTAAATGTTGTATTCTTTTGGAATACACCCCACCTCCCAATCATGACTTTCCTAGGCAGTATCTGTATAATAGTATATCCTTTGGATTTTAATTAAAAATGCTAAATGATGCTTCTCATCTACAACCCTGCTGTCTTACAAGTCACTGATCAGATCCTTCCTGCTTTCTCACTCCCTCCACAGACTTATCTTTCCCAATACTGCTAAAGTGATTTTTGTATAAAACATTTATCGACACCTTATTTGCTGTGAGATGAAACCCATCTCTTTCAAATTCTATGTGAGGTTTTACATTCCTTTCCTGGACCTTGTTCTTCTTTCGACCCCATTTCTTGCATCATTACTAGTCTTATTGGACTAGTAGACTTTCCCAAATGCTGTCATCTCTCCTCTGTTTAATTTCATTGAAATCTTCATCTCTACTTAGCCACCTGGCTAGCACATATAATTGCCCCTCAATAATCAACAGAATTAAAAAAACAAAAGAAAACACTATGTATCCTATTCTTTACCTTACTGATAGAATTACTTCCCTTTTAGGGCCTAGCACACACACACTGTTTTACATCAAATAGCTCTCATGAATATTTAATTGCCTTTATATGTCTATATGGGCTTCCCTGGTGGCTCAGTAGAAAAGACTCCATCTGCCAATGCAGGAGATTCAAGTTTGATCCCTGGGTGAGGAAGATCCCCTGGATCTTCCTCTCTAGTATTCTTGCCTAGAAAATTCCATGAACAGAGCTAGCCTGGTGGGCTACAGTCCAAGGGGTCACAAAAGAGTCAGACATGATTTAGTAACTAAATAACAATAGTAATGTATCTATATATGATTTTTGCACTTTTCCAGGGTATGGAAAGAACTATAGCCAAATTATATTCATTTTCTTAATACCTAAATAAGTGCAGGTTCTGAATGAATCTTGAGTGAATGAATGGATGAAAAAATGAGTGGAGCAAGAAAAATTATTTCATGAGAAGTTACCCAAGGATGAATATAAGTGAAAATCCTTAAGGGTTTATAGGGAAAAAAAAGAGAATTAAATAAGCATAGACTGAATAAAAGACATATGATATATACATATATGTTTGTGTATTTTCTTGTGTGTGTGTGTGTTTGTTCTCAGTCACTCAGTCGTGTTCATTTCTCTGAAACCTATAGACTTCAGCCCACCAGGATCCTCTGTCCATGGAACTTTCCAGGCAAGAATACTGGAGTGAGTAGTCATTCCCTTCTCCAGGGGATTTTTCCAATCCAGGGATCAAACCTGTGTCTCCTCATTGGTAGGTGGATTCTTGGCCACCAGCATCACCTGGGAAGGCCAGTGTACACATATGTATGCTTGTGTGTGAGTGTGGTGTGTTCACCCATCCACTGGTCAATTTATATTCTGTAACCACTCAAATAATCCTCTATTATTTTATCTATCTGTACATTGAAAAACATTGTCACTTTGTCCATGTAATTACACTGGATTTTAGTCTTCTGGGGAATTCCTCCAAAGCCTCAGTATTGTGTGTTATTAAACATTCTCCTGATTCTTAACACTAGTCAATAGAGTATGTGCTCTAGGCAAATTTGGCTTTTATATAAGAGAAGTTCAGGTAGACATTAATTCTCTGTTGATTCCTAATCCTGTGCCAGAAAATATTACATTATTACACAATAACATATTTAAACGATTTGATGTGAAAGGTTTTCAATTTATTTATTTTGCCAAGTAGTTTAAAACTACATTAAAAACATTACACTATTAATGAAATTCTTCAGATAATTAAAAAAATATATAATGTATATATTTAACCTATATAAATACATACATTTTTGACAACAAATGAAAATTCATAGGATAATATCTGTAGAATACCATATTTCATAATACATCAGAGATTGACTTAGACATTAATGTTTTGCCTTGTATTTTGTAACACACACACACACACACACACACAAATGTGTGTGTTAAATATGAAAATGGTATTCACACTTTGTACTGGAGAGAATGACTGCCAAAGATCAAAAGGCAAGCACTGTTTTTTTTCTCCTTAGGTCATTAATTTTCAAATATTTAAGCTTCAAAACTGAACTGAATTTAAGTACAATAAAATATATTTCCTTTCCTTAAGCAATTTTAGTCATCAAGAGAGAGCACTAAAAAAGTAAATCAAAAGAGAAGACAAATCAACACGCTTTTTCACTATTTCCTATTTTGGTGTTTTCTCTGTCAATAGGTAAAGTTTTCACTTTGAAGTTCTTCCACAGCTTTGGTTTGGTGATCATGATCATGCTGAGGAGATAAAGCAATTTTTTCTCCACTGCTCTCCTTTCTCTTTACCCCATAACTTAGACATCATTGCCATTCTGATTACAACACCACAGAAAACTTACCTTTGCTGCGTCTCAGTTTCCACTTCCCCTCCTCTCTCTTTCATGACATAAACAAATCAATACTGGAGAAGACATGAGACTAATGTTAAGAAAAGAATTGATGTAGGGAGGGAATATGAGCACATTCACAGGTATTTTTCCTACCTCCTGAATGTGTGACCTGAGATAGACTCACACACACAAACACGCATCTCTGGAGCTTCAGTGTCCAGATCTAAAAACCTAGATGTAAAGAACTCGACATCGTATATAGACATAAAAGTTTCTTATATGATTTTAAAAAATTCGATTCCTAGTACTTCTTTAATAGGCTTTCTAATACTTACAGTCTATACCAGGCTCGATAATCCTGACCAGCAAGCTTTGTTTAAGTATATGAATAATATTTAAACTTTCAAAGATACAATGAAAATAAATTATCAGGAATCATTCTAGTTTTATTTTTCTATTCTCTCCACTTTGAATGTCCTTACCTTTTATGCTACTATCAGATCAGATCAGATCAGATCAGTTGCTCAGTCGTGTCCGAATATTTGCGAACCCATGAATCGCAGCACACCAGGCCTCCCTGTCCATCACCAACTCCCAGAGTTCACTGAGACTGGAGTTTCAGCTTTAGCATCATTCCTTCCAAAGAAATCCCAGGGCTGATCTCTTTCAGAATGGACTGGTAGGATCTCCTTGCAGTCTAAGGGACTCTCAAGAGTCTTCTCTAACACCACAGTTCAAAAGCATCAATTCTTCGGTGCTCAGCCTTCTTCACAGTCCAACTCTCACATCCATACATGACCAGTGGAAAAACCATAGCCTTGACTAGACGAACCTTTGTTGGCAAAGTAATGTCTCTGCTTTTGAATATGCTATCTAGGTTGGTCATAACTTTCCTTCTAAGGACTAAGCATCTTTTAATTTCCTGGCTGCAATCACCATCTGCAGTGATTTTGGAGCCCATAAAAATAAAGTCTGACACTGTTTCCACTGTTTCCCCATCTATTTCCCATGAAGTGATGAGACCGGATGCCATGATCTTCGTTTTCTGAATGTTAAGCTTTAAGCCAACTTTTTCACTCTCCTCTTTCACCTTCATCAAGAGGCTTTTTAGTTCCTCTTCACTTTCTGCCATAAAGGTGGTATCATCTGCATAGCTGAGGTTATTGATATTTCTCCTGGCAATCTTGATTCCAGCTTGTGTTTCTTCCACTCCAGCGTTTCTCATGATGTACTCTGCATAGAAGTTAAATAAGCAGGGTGATAATATACAGCCTTGATGTATTCCTTTCCTATTTGGAACCAGTCAGTTGTTCCATGTCCAGTTCTAACTGTTGCTTCCTGACCTGCATATAGGTTTCTCAAGAGGCAGGTCAGGTGGTCTGGTATTCCCATCTCTTTCAGAATTTTCCACAGTTTATTGTGATCCACACAGTCAAAGGCTTTGGCATAGTCAATAAAGCAGAAATAGATGTTTTTATGGACCTCTCTTGCTTTTTCCATGATCCAGCAGATGTTGGCAATCTGATCTCTGGTTCCTCTGCCTTTTCTAAAACCAGCTTGAACATCAGGAAGTTCACAGTTCACATATTGCTGAAGCCTGGCTTGGAGAATTTTTAGCATTACTTTACTAGCGTGTGAGATGAGTGCAATTGTGCGGTAGTTTGAGCGTTCTTTGGCATTGCCTTTCTTTGGGATTGGAATGAAAACTGACCTTTTCCAGTCCTGTGGCCACTGCTGAGTTTTCCAAATTTGCTGGCATATTGAGTGCAGCACTTTCACAGTATCATCTTTCAGGATTTGAAATAGCTCAACTGGAATTCCATCACCTCCACTAGCTATGTTCATAGTGATGTTTCCTAAGGTCCACTTGACTTCAGATTCCAGGATGTCTGGCTCTAGGTGAGTGATCACATCATCGTGATTATCCTGGTCATGAAGATCTTTTTTGTACAGTTCTGTGTATTCTTGCCACCTCTTTTTAAAATCTTCTGCTTCTGTTAGGTCCATACAATTTCTGTCCTTTATTGAGACCATCTTTGCATGAAATGTTCCCTTGGTGTCTCTAATTTTCTTGAAGAGATCTCTAGTCTTTCCCATTCTGTTTATTTTCCTCTATTTCTTTGCACTGATTGCTGAGGAAGGCTTTCTTATCTCTCCTTGCTATTCTTTGGAACTCTGCATTCAAATGGGAATACCTTTCCTTTTCTCCTTTGCTTTTCTGTTCTCTTTTCACAGCTACTTGTAAGACCTCTGCAGACAGCCATTTTGCTTTTTTGCATTTCTTTTCCTTGGGGATGGTCTTGATCCCTGTCTCCTGTACAATGTCATGAACATCCGTCCATAGTTCATCAGGCAACTCTATCTATCAGATCTAATCCCTTAAATCTATTTCTCACTTCCACTGTATAACCATAAGGGATTTGATTTAGGCAATGCCAAAAAATGCTCAAACTACCGCACAATTGCACTCATCTCACATGCTAGTAAAGTAATGCTAAAAATTCTCCAAGCCAGGCTTCAGCAATACGTGAACCGTGAACTTCCTGATGTTCAAGCTGGTTTTAGAAAAGGTAGAGGAACCAGAGATCAGATTGCCAACATCTGCTGGATCATGGAAAAAACAACAGAGTTCCATAAAAACATCTATTTCTGCTTTATTGACTATGCCAAAGCCTTTGACTGTGTGGATCACAATAAACTGTGGAAAATTCTGAAAGAGATGGGAATACCAGACCACCTGACCTGCCTCTTGAGAAACCTATATGCAGGTCAGGAAGCAACAGTTAGAACTGGACATGGAACAACAGACTGGTTCCAAATAGCAAAAGGAGTATGTCAAGGCTGTATATTATCACCCTGCTTATTTAACTTCTATGCAGAGTACATCATGAGAAACGCTGGAGTGGAAGAAACACAAGCTGGAATCAAGATTGCCAGGAGAAATATCAATAACCTCAGCTATGCAGATGACACCACCCTTATGGCAGAAAGTGAAGAGGAACTAAAAAGCCTCTTGATGAAAGTGAAAGAGGAGAGTGAAAAAGTTGGCTTAAAGTTAAACGTTCAGAAAACGAAGATCATGGCATCCGGTCCCATCACTTCACGGGAAATAGATGGGGAAACAGTGGAAACAGTGTCAGACTTTATTTTGGGGGGTTCCAAAATCACTGCAGATGGTGACTGCAGCCATGCAATTAAAAGATGCTTACTCCTTGGAAGGAAAGTTATGACCAACTCAGATAGCATATTGAAAAGCAGAGACATTACTTTGCCAACAAAGGTCCATTCTAGTCAAGGCTATGGTTTTTCCAGTGGTCATGTATGGATGTGAGAGTTGGACTGTGAAGAAGGCTGAGCACCGAAGAATTGATGCTTTTGAACTGTGGTGTTGGAGAAGACTCTTGAGAGTCCCTTGGACTGCAAGGAGATCCAACCAGTCCATTCTGAAGGAGATCAGCCCTGGTATTTCTTTGGAAGGAATGATGCTAAAGCTGAAACTCCAGTACTTTGGCCACCTCATGTGAAGAGTTGACTCATTGGAAAAGACTCTGATGCTGGGAGGGATTGGGGGCAAGAGGAGAAGGGGACAACATAGGATGAGATGGCTGGATGGCATCACTGACTCGATGGACATGAGTCTGAGTGAACTCCGGGAGTTGGTGTTGGACAGGGAGGCCTGGCATGCTGCGATTCATGGGGTTGCAAAGAGTCGGACACGACTGAGCGACTGAACTGAACTGATACCTGAATGGTCTAGTGGTTTTCCCTACTTTCTTCAATTTAAGTCTGAATTTGGCATAAGGAGTTCATGATCTGAGCCACAGTCAGCTCCTGGTCTTGTTTTTGCTGACTATATAGAGCTTCTCCATCTTTGGCTGCAAAGAATAAAATCAATCTGATTTTGGTGTTGACCATCTGGTGATGTCCATGTGTAGAGTCTTCCCTTGTGTTGTTGGAAGAGGGTATTTGCTATGACCAGTGCGTTCTCTTGGCAAAACTCTAATGGGGTTCCTTAGACCTCTTGAAAACCATGATTGACTCTGATCCAAAGGCTTGAGAGGGCACTCATTTATAACAAGATGCCTGCTTTGGTTCACTATTTACTTGTCTGCATTTTAATATACCTTATAAATCTGGTGAGGGACTTTTGATTTTAAATATTCCCAACAGAGCTCTACTTGTTAATTTTAGGTATCTTGGATCTCCTAATGAGGTGTGAAGCCCCAGAAGTGGTGAAAAGGAAGGAGTAGAAGAAAATAACAGATGAAGGAAAGAAGAGATAAAGTTGATTTTCATTGTGTCCCTGTTTATTATTATAGCTGATAATAACTATGAAGCAAGTAACCTTTGTCTGCATAGATAAGATTAAAGCTCCTAAAGTCTGAGAATGGCAGTCTACTATCCTATCAAAATTCACCGGGAAGTAGACCAGGAACAATCAGACTTCAAACCTCAGTGATTATGAATTAGGTCTTTTAAATAAAACAAGAACAAACTCTTGTAGGGCATGCAGACATTTCTACAGCAAACTAGAACCCTCAGTCCCTCCACTTAGTCGTACAGTATGTCCCTCCCCCTGCTCCTGATTTCTAATGTACAAAAGACAGCAATGACCTAAATCATCACGGAAGAGCAGTATGAACTCGTGGTCACCACCTCCATTTCGTCCCAGTGACTCTCCTCACACTTTCACCCTCATGATTTAAGAGGGGAAAGGTCAAGGCCCCACCTCCAGCTTTTGGAATCATATTCTACTACTACAGTGTTTCACACGATGATGTACTCTTGTGTGAAAATTTTGCTTATGCTGTTCTATGGAGTAAATAAGCCTATGAGTTTCTCAAAAAGAAGGTAAGACCTCTTCATTATAATAAAAGCTGCAGCAGCTTTTCTTTATTTTGCAGACATTACCAGTTATGGTCGTTGATGGACTTATGCCCAATCATACTGCAACAGAGGGGGATTCAGGAGCCCTTCAAATTCTCTTTTGCTTTGTTATGTTTTTATAAATCATTAAAAAATAGTTTTTCACAGCAGCCAAGTGAGGAATATCCTTTGCCCACTGTGGTCTAGAGAAAAAATAGAAACTTTCTAATTGAACTATGTGCTAATATGCTACTGACATTCAGCAAGGGCTATCTTTACATATATATGTGTGCTTGTGTGTATATAAATATATGTACACACAATGATATCTTTCTGTATGTATATATATGCTTTAATTTTATTTTTTCCATTTCATTATGCAGCTTGGATTACTGTGATGTTGAAAGCTTTGCTAGTTCTCCACTCCTCCCCAGTAGTATATTGGACACATACCGACCTGGGGCGCTCATCTTTAAATGTCATGTCATTTTGCCTATTCATACTGTTCATGGGGTTCTCAAGGCAAGAGTGCTGATGTGGTTTGCCATTCCTTCTCCAGTGGGCCACGTTGTCAGGCCCTAACTAGCAGGGATATGCCTTTCAGCAGCTCGGCATGGCTGGATGACGTGCCCAGTGTCCTGGCTGTCCCACTGCTGGTCCCTGATGAGTGTTTAAACCTTCACCATCATCGGGTGTTGGTCGACATGAAGCCAGGGTTTGAGGAAAAGGCCCTGCTGAAGTGGCTGGGAAGGAGGTCTTGGGGAGGCTGGAGCCAATGTTGGAAGGCGTCCAGGAGCGGAGGACACCCTGGCCTTACCATGGCCACTGGCCACTGCCCAGAAGTCACTGGCTATGCTGGAGCCAGTGATTTTGGTTAAATGAGGTTGAAAGGATGGAGCTCAGATCTGAAACAATTTGTGTCTCTGTAAGGAGACACCAGGGAGTTTTCTCTCTCCACCTTTTCATATACACAGAGGAAAGGCCTTATGGGCACATATCTAGATGGTGGCCATATGCAAGCTAGGAAGAGAGCTCTCACCAGAATCCAGCCATGCTGGCACCCTGATTTCTAGCCTTCAGAACTGTGAGAAATAAAGGTTCATTGTTTAAGCTGCTCAGTATGTAGCATTTTGTTATGGCAGCCCAAGCTGACTAAAATCTTACCTTATGTGCATGCAAACTCTCTAGGCTCTAGTGGACAGTGCTTTCAAGATTACTTTGGATCAGTGATTTGAAGAGATTTTTATCTTCTGGAGAGTAGATTCAGCCTCCTCACCTATCAAATGATTTATAGGAGGATCATAAGGAAAATTTTCTTTCTTTATGAGACATATAAACAACTTAAAACTGGATTGAAAATACATTACATTAAATATGATATTTGCCTTATATTTTATCTTACATAAAATAAATTATAAACTATACAAAGAATACTTGCAGGTATGAAAGATATAAAGGTCATAAAATCACTAGTAAACTAATATAACCATTAATGTGCTGATACATATCCTTCTATCAAAATTTTCTTTATGATCCTATAAATCATTTTCATTTTCTTGGGCTCCAAAATCATTTTCTTTGGCTCCAAAATCACTGCAGATGGTAACTGCAGCCATGAAATTAAAAGATGCTTGCTCCTTGGAAGAAAAGCTATGACAAACCTACACAGTGTATTAAAAAGCAGAGACATCATTTTGCCAACAATGGTTCATATAGTCAGAACTATGGTTTTTCCAGTAGTCACGCATGGATGTGTGAGCTGGATGATAAAGAAGGCTGAGTGCCAAAGAATTGATGCTTTTGAACTGTGGTTCTGGAGAAGACTCTTGAAAGTCCCTTGGACAGCAAGGAGATCAAACCAGTCAATTCTAAAGGAAATCAACCCTGAATATTCATTGGAAGGACTTATGCTGAAGCTGCAATACTTTGGCCACCTGATGTGAAGAACTGACTCATTGGAAAAGCCCCTGGTGATGGGAAAAATTGAGGGCAGGAGGAGAAGGGGGTGATAGAGGATGGGATGGTTGGATGGCATCACTGGCTCAATGGACATGAGTTTGAGCAAACTCTGAGAGAGAGTGAAGGACAGGGAAGCCTGACGCTGCAGTTATGGGGCCACAAAGAGTCAGACATGACCTAGTCACTGAAGAACAACAAGAACAATATAGTTTGGGGAAATAGTTTTATAAATAGCCATTTCAAACTTGTGTGGCAATTTATTTTAGCTTTTATTTTCTACACATCAGGCTAATTTGCAAATCTTAGGACTAAAATTATACCATAGTTATTTTGTTTTTATTCTGATAATCCTGTCTACTAGAAAAAATAAGCTATGATTCTAACATATTTCTCTTAGTACGTAGATGTCCAGTAGCACTCTGACAAAAAGAGGCAAAATAAGAACAAATAGGAATCAGTACTTAGAAGGGATATGTGTTCTCAGTGCAGTGCAAAGTGCAAGGCTCTCAGTCGCGTTCAGCTCTTTGTGACTCCATGGATTACACAGTCCATGGAATTCTCCAGGCCAGAACACTGGAGTGGGTAGCCTTTCCCTTCTCCAGGGGATCTTCCCAACCCAGGGATCGAACCCAGGTCTCCGGCATTGCAGGCGGATTCTTTTCCAGCTGAGCCACAGGGAAAGCCCAAGAACACTGGAGTGGGTAGCCTATCCCTTCTCCAGCAGATCTTCCTGACCCAGGAATCAAACTGGGGTCTCATTCATTGCAGGCAGATTTTTTACCAACTGAGCCATCAGGGAAGCCCCCAAGAGTAATATAAAATACCCTATGGGTGTAAACATTTTTATTTATGCAGAAAATATTCTTTATGAAACTTATGGAGAAAGACACAAAAACAATTTAAAACTGGATTCAAAATACGTTAAATTACAATATTTTCCCTATATTTTATCATACATAAAATAAATTATAAAGTATACAAAAAATACTTGCAGTTATGAACAATATGAAGGTCAAACAATCACTAGTAAACTAATATAACTCTTAATATGCTGATACACTTCCTTCTATTGTGGTATTTCAATACCAAAACATTTGTTTATAAGGTTAAAAAATTGAGCTTATGTTGTGTGTATTAAGTTTCTATTTTTATGATCCCAAATTATTCTTCAAAAATCACCATTTTAATAGCTGCATAAATGTCTGTCACATAGATGTGTCACGATTATTTACCCATTCTATTTCTTTTTGGCCATTTATGTTATTTGCAACTTTCACAATTATAACTCACAGGACTAGAAACAAATATTTAGATAAATCTTTGCCTATGATTCTTTGTTCAGTTACACAGTGCTCTTTGTGTTTTCTTTGTAGAAATTAATAAACTGTTCCTGACATCTGAAAGATTACAAGGTATTATTTCACGCTTTCAGTGGCACCGCAGTTTGAAAATATCTCTTACATAATTTCATGAATATTTCAATAGGAACATGAGGAGTACGAATTAGGAGCAGCTAGCCAAGACCTCCACTGGAAATCAGTCTTCGTAATATCAAACAACCTGTACTTACTGACTTTGTTCTAGTACAATATCATCTTTTTCTCAAAGCATATGCACAAATTTCTACACAGAGAAAGACATTCTTGTATATAACAACAGTTGCAGTTTCTCAGAGTTGGCAGTCTTTTGATTATAGTAACTTTGACAAATGTGACATTGGCAATATTAATGCATTAATGTCATTCATATCAATCATATCCAGCTTGAAGGGTCATTTCCAAAGTTAATCGCTTAAGGCAAAGTCACCAACTATTAAAGCTCCCAAATAGTTATCATTCAGGAAACTGTGGACTCAGCCATGTTTAATCATATTTCAAGTTGTTTTAGAAAATGTTTATACACCTGTTCCAAAATACTCCCAAAATGAATAAATATATTTGCATATGTACTTTATTTCCCAGACAAGAATACTACAGTGGGTGGCCGTCTCCTTCTCTAGGGAATCTTCCCAACCCAGGGATTGAACTTGTGTCTCCTAAGTGTCCTGCATTGCAGGCAGATTCTTTACCAACTGAGCCACCATAGAAGCCATTATTACTATTCCAATTATTATTATTATTCCAATTCTGAATGTTAATTTGATTCTCTTTTTAAAAACATATCAGTACTATGTCCAAATTTCCAAAGACACCCTTTTTATATGTAACCCAACAATGTAACCCACTATAATTTCTGAAAAAATTGTAGATTTGTAAATAGTAACTGGTAATTGAAACAATTGTATGTAACCTATAACCTAGTAGTGTGATGAAAACATGTTATATGAAAGATGCATTTTAAAAGAAGAACAGAAGGCACCAAAATAAATTATTTTTGGATACTATCTATCATTGCAACTTACATTCTGTGAAATTTAGTTTTAGATGTTATTGATAGGATTTTATAAACTGGTTTTTGCTAAAACTTTTAGATAAGAATTTAAAAGTTAGAAATGTGAATGACAGTTTAAAAAGGGAAGCATAAAAATGTGGAAACCAAATTAAATCTACTTCGAAAAATGTTGAAATCCAAGTAATTTGGATCCCAAAAATAATCAGTGGTTCATATCCTGTTCCAAATGAGAAGTCATCTTCTCAGCCAATTGCTGCTGTAACATTCAGTGAGCTCAGTGTCAGACCAGCTCTGTGTATTTTTGCCACAACTTAAATAGGTTTAGCTTTCAAGTATGGATCGAGAGAAAAATTATATGGGGGGAAAAAAAAACTTATGAACAACTTTGAAGCATTACAGCTCTTGTTTTATAGCATAATGATAAAAGGTGCCTGAGGTGAGATCCTGCACTGCTACTTACTGGCTCAGGGACCTTGTGAAAATTACTTATATCCTCTGTGGCTCAGGCTTTTCATATGTAAAATGGTGATAACAATAATCATTCAGGGTTGTTAAGATAATTAAATGTCATAATACACAGGAAGTGTTTAGAAGAGTGGTGGCAGAGAGTGAGGGCTGTAATAGCATTACATGCAGTCATTATCCTTGGATGGTTTCCCTTTATGTTCCACCTATAATCTATCACCGTGTTCCAATCACATCCAAGAAAACAGCAGAATAAATACATACACACACCTGAAGCTTATATTGTTAATGACAACAGTACAGTTGATGTCAAGTAGGAGACAAAACCGTTGTGAAAAACTCAAGAAATGCCTTAGCATGGAGGAGGAATTTACCATTTTTTATTCAGAATCTCGATTTTACTTCTATTTACCCCATTCAATCTTTTCACCAAGAACTGTCCAGATAATTGCTCATGGGCTTGCTTTCAGAAATATATATGCCAGGGTGCTCTGCTTTTATTTATTAATTAGTGTGGTGTTCATTTGCTCTTTTTTTAAGTTTCTCAAGGGAGAGGTTTACATGCCTGTTAGGGGACCTCTCTTCTCTTCTTACAAAAGCGTTTAATAATACTACACATGTTACTCTTAGCAGCTCTTTGGCCGCCTTCCACAAATTTTGAAATGATTTCTTTTTTATTGAGTTTAAAATATTTTAAATTTTTTCCCTCAGACATTTTATTTGACCTGTGGGATATTTTCAATTATGCTGTTTAATTTCCCAAAACTTAGGGTTTTTTAAAATATAATTTGGTCATTGGTTTCTAGTTTAACTCTGTTTTAATCTGAGAACATAATTTAAATGATTTATATTCTTTGAGGTTTATTTTGTAGGCTGGAAAGAATATATCTTTATGTGTATTTTAAAATGCCAGGTATTTGCTGCTCTTGAATAGAGTGTTCTAGAAACATCAATTAGGCTTACTTGGTAGATGTGTGTGCTCTTAGCCACTCAGTCATATCCAACTCTTTGCGACCCCATGTACGTGGCAGATAATGTTGGTCAATTCTTCTATGATATAATTGATGTACTGTATATTTTCTGAGAGAGCAGGATTCGAGTCTCTAGCTATCATTTTAGTTTCTCTATTTTTCCTTTCAATTCTATCACGTTTTTCTTCATGTATTTTGAAGCTTTGCTGTTGGGACTGGTATGTCTTGGTGAACTGACCCTTGATGTCATTGTGTCATGATCCGATTATCAGTACTATCTTATATTCTGAAATCTAGTTTGTCTGATATTAATATAGACACGCTTAACTATGAATTTTGTAGTTGATCCAGATTCTCATGGTTAACTTTGGAGCAATATATTATTGTGACCTTCTTTTATGTCCTATGTGGAAACAGAACCTCTGATGCTGTTTTTTCTAAAGCAAAGTATCTGAAATTCCATCTTCTGGAGACCCTTCCCAGATTTGGAAAATTATTTGTCTGTAAAGCTTAGTTTCTTTCGATGCTGTGAAAAGTTGTCTTTTGTCCTGGGTGTCCATGGGTCTTTTAGTGGGTAAGGAGGATTTGATTTGGGAACCAGTTCATTTTACACCAGAAGCCTGACAATTAACTTTTAACTTGATTTTCGTTAGAACTTGATTTTGATGACATAGCGTGAAGCATATTGCCATTTCCCATAGGGAATAAATGAGTTACAGAAAACCTGAATGTATTAGAGTCATCTTGACTCTCAGTTGCATATGAGTACAGCCTTAAAAAAATAAAGGTGATCAAACGTGTCTGGCTTTAGATGCTTATAAATAAAATCATTGAAAAATCTATTTAAGTCACAAACAAGACAGCAGAGAACTAGAAATGATAAGATTTATATTTGAGATCTGCTTTCAGAACTTATTGATAACCTCGGGGAAGACATTTAGTGGCAAAAAAGCCCAAGCTCCTTAGCAATACGAATGGATAACACAAGACGACCCAACTTTACTACTAAGAGACTTACTATGAGGCACAAATTAACACCGAGTGGAGAGCACTGTCAAGCGTTATACAATTATTCATTTTTATTATTAAGTTGATTTCGTTTCTTTGACAAATGCTCTAAAATATCAATTTTATCCAGTTAGGCACTAGATTTTTGAAATTGCAATCATGTATTGAGTTACCTACGGAGAAGGCAATGGCACCCCACTCCAGTACTCCTGCCTGGAAAAGCCCATGGATGGAGGAGCCTGGAAGGCTGCAGTCCATGGGGTCGCAGAGGGTCGGACACGACTGAGCGACTTCACTTTCACTTTTCACTTTCATGCATTGGAGAAGGAAATGGCAACCCACTCCAGTGTTCTTGCCTGGAGAATCCCAGGACAGGGGAGCCTGGTGGGCTGCCGTCTGTGGGGTCGCACAGAGTCGGACACGACTGAAGTGACTTAGCAGTAACAGCAGTAGCATTGAGTTACCTAATACTATCTTAGTTACAGTAATGCAAAGTGTTGGCAAACTCTATTTCTGAACCTAGGAATTTAGAAACACATTACTTTTTTTTTTTTCTTATGGGGATAGTATCAAAATCTAGTGTTGATAGAGATTTTTCCCAATATCTTCATTTTAATATTTGGTAATCCTCCTGTCTCCCTTAGGATGTTCCTGCTTATAAACTGACACTGATGAGTAGTACTAAGATTGGGGAAAAGCATGGTTAGTTTTCTGGCAGCTTCATGCTGTCAATCCCATCAGTTAATCTCTTTTCTCACCTGCCAGCTTAATGTTGCACAATCCATTGAAAGCTCTGTGTAAGAGTCTCCCACCTACTTTTCTTGTTGTGAGGAAGCTCCCTGAGTTTCTCTGTCACCATACATTCATTAATCTGTTTGAAAGTAACATGACCCGCTGCGTGGTTTCCCCCTTTATTAATGCAAATGTTCCAGATGGTATCTTTAAATGTCCAGAATTAAACATTTTCTGTCAGTATCAGAAGATGGAGCTCTGTTCAAAAAATGAGAATGCTACTACAACCCTCGCTTTAATTGCTGCATTATAATCTCCAGACCTGAAAAGCCCTGGAGACCCTGATACATAAAATGCCTTTCAGCTACACAGATGTGGAATTCATTACAAGTGTGTTGTAAGTTGGGAATATATCTTGAAGTCACTGAAAGAATATCAATGCCCTTGGGATATTTGATAATTTGAACTACTATTATTTAAAGTATAACAATGGTGATACAGTAAGAGAGAGCAAAAAAGTAAGAAAAAAATGTAATCACAATCACGAGGACACACGTTCATAAACACACCTTTAAGAAGGAAAATATAAATGCTGTCTCATGATATAATCATATAAAATAAGTAAGTCATTTATATATCAAACCTTAAAACACCTTTCTCCTCAAAAAACTTTTATCACGAACATAAAATAAGAACTATTGTTTCAAGGTCTCTATTTCTTATATTCATAGCTAAAATCAACGGCAAATGCACAGTTCAGTTCAGTTCAGTTGCTCAGTCATGTCTGACTCTCTGCGACCCCATGGGCTGCAGCACGCCAGGCCTCCCTGTCCATCACCAGCTCCCAGAGCTTGCTCAAACTCATGTCCATTGAGTCGGTGATGCCATCCAACCACCTCGTCCTCTGTCGTCCCTTTCTCCTCCTGCCTTCAATGTTTCCCAGCATCAGGGTCTTTTCCACTGAGTCAGGTCTTCGCATCAGGTGGCCAAAGTACTGGAGCTTCAGCTTCAGCATCAGTCCTTCCAATGAATATTCAGGACTGATTTATTCATTGGCAAGTGCACAACTCGCAACAATCAATAGATTATAGGAGAAAGTTCACACGTTTCAACAGTAACAATAGTACAGCAAGTCGTATGGTTTTCTCATCCCACTGAACTACTCAGAAAATAATTTCTAAGGCCAATGCATAGGCACTCTGAATTAGAAGATTTTTTTTTTCTTTCTCTTTTTTTCCGTTAGTCACATGTTAAATACGTGTCCTCTAAATTAACTGCGTGGGTCAGGATTAAAGAAAGAAGAAGGAGCACAGTCCATTTCAGTGAGCATATTAATTGGCCTCTGTGCATTATTTTTTCTTTGATGACTTAATTTAAAACCATTTTTGCCGAGAAATCTTCTGAAAGGGAACATGCGATTTTCAAAGAAAAGTTGTGAGACAAGCTGATCAAAGTGCCCATCAGCTAGAATAACATTTATCACATAAAACGGAAAAACAAAACGAACAGCAAGAATGAGCATGGGAGACAGCCCTATGCTGCCAATCAAGCAGTGCTTCACCAGTTCAGAGAGAAGACACCGGTCAGTGTGCTGATGTGATATCCAACTCAGTCCTAGGATTGACCTCCTTATCTCCTGCAGAGAAGAAGTTTGAGAACAAAGTATCACCACTGAAACAAGAGTAGAAAAGGTATCATCAAGATTTCCTTCATACTTACGTTTGTGTTGATATTCAAGGGCACAAAAATAAAACACATTACACTGAGTATGATTTATAAGTAGCAAGTGCCAAAAACACACACCATCATTTAAAACGCACAAAACTGGTTATCACACTCATTTAGCTTCACACTACACTATTTCAAAGAGTTATTTTATGATATTCACAATTGCAAGACTTTATTCTAGGTGTTCTGCCCTTTGCTTTGTGTTTCTATACAAGCAGTTTAAAATTAAAGTCATTCTTTATAGAAAATTATTTTGTTTTCTTCTAAATAATACATCCAAGTGGAAATTCCCGTCACAATCATGAAAAAAAATAATGCATCCACCAAGAGAGACCTCTACACTCAGCAAAAGAAAGAATATCTTAGTGTGTTCCCTTTGGTATGTCCTGTATCTACTTGGAAGGCATTAAATGGCTTCTTTGAAAAAAGTCTATTGGCTTTTCTGTGTCTCAGTTGCAGAATATTGATAGGAAAAACAGACACAATACATCTTCTTACTCAATATGTCCTACATAATGGATTAGGCAGAAATCACACAGATGCTGTCTGTATGTCCCTACTTCTTTACTCAGTCAGAACATCTTAAGTCTTTTTATAAACCAAACGTATATCTTACATACTATTTGATTTCTATACAAACAATATCATATGGGCAAGTTGACTTCTGTCTAAAAGTTATATTTAAAAAAATAAATAAATAAAAAGATTTTGAACCTCTTCCATAGACTCGAATCCATAGGAATCGAGTGGCTTGTTCAGCCTCCTGAGCGGTGACAGGTTTTCCATCAGGCATTGCTCTGAAAACTGAAGGAGATCATATTAGCACCCTGACTCAAGTGACATAGTCCAGCAGAGAGTCAGTCCCATCACTGATAGGAGATTCAGTGAGCATAGACTGTGATTAAATGTTTCTTACTGTATAACAACCATAATACAATAAAGTTTAAAAAGAGACATACACTTTTAAGTAGTGCTGTGGTGATTGAAAGTTTCAAATTAAAATGGATTTATGATAACTGGGTTGCTAATATAGGCAAAATGATCCTCTCAATATTGTTTAATAAACCTTGTTAAATCAAAAAGTGTTGTAGGATAGGACTTGTCTTAAATAAAGTTGAAGTAATAATTTGGGATTTCCATGCATTTGCAAAAACTATTTGATTTTTTAATAGAATCCAAGAAGATATGATCAAAAGATATAATGTTTAAATGCCCACTCATAACAAGGAAGCGTTATTCCTATTCTTAAAGGTAAAAAGTATAAAATCAAAGAAACACGTATTGATTTGAGGCATCCTTTGGGGGAAAAAAGTGGTCTTCTTGTATGTGGCTGTGAGGTAGAGAGGTGAAGTTTCCAAGCCATGGTGACTTTTTTTAAAGCTGATTTCCTCCTTTATGAAAGAGCCTGTTTCACATTTTATGCTCACAGACTAGAGAAAGCAGGCTTGTGGTAAAGCCATAGAGTGGGAAGTAGTTTACATTCTGTGCTTATGTGGGAATAACAAATCAAAACCAGACACATGTTTGGTTTCAAAAGTATGGTTTTGTTATAGAAGATTTACTTAACGTTTGAAATACTGAAGTGCTATTAGCCTGGGGTTTGGATAGGAATAGAGAAAAGTTAACAGGTTGTATTTTTGCCAAAGTATTGATTTACATTCCACTGAAAGCCTCTTACTTGTTTTATATATTTTTTTCTGTATTCATAGAAACAGAAATCTGTGCTCAGTATAAATATCAAGTTATAGGACAAATGATTAATATAGGGTGTTAAAAGTCTGAATTTCTAAAATAAGTTGAATTTACTTCAGTTCTGAGATGAAGACACTTCTAAAATATAGGTTCATTCTAGTCATAATTAAAATTAGCTACATCTAGCTTAAAAGTTCATCCATATCCTTTAGACCAACTATTTGACTGTTTGGATCCACATAATCTCAGAACCAATGTTACTGGTTACAAAGTAAAGCCAAACTGAAGAATAACATTATTTGCTTTTGTTTAAAAATAGCAAAAAGTAGCAAGTAAGGCACAATTCATAGAAAATTTTCCCTTCTGTCCCCGATGCTAATACCTGCATTATAGATAAGAATTAGTAAACTGCTTCTCTCTTTTTGCTTAATATTTTATCTTATTAAGAAACGATTTCCTAAACCAATTAAGTATAGCAATAATTTTTGGATTGATAAGACAAATTTACTATCTGTCCTTTTTGGTGTAAATCCTTCATTATGCCCAATTTTTTGCATATTATAAGCATTTAAGAATCACTTCTCCCTATACCAGTCACCGGATTGTGTAAGGTGAAATGTGTTGAATATGTTTGTTGTATCTTGATTCAGTGAGAAAGGTCACAGTCACATTTTCCCCCTTGTATGAACAATTCCCTGAAGTGCACCAGCTTGGGCCCATATCATTGAGTTGAAAATCTAATTTGGAAATGGTTCTTGTTGATCTCCCATTTACTGTGTTTCTCCAACACATTCATCCATCAGGACTGACTCCTTGTTGTATAACTATTTCCCTTTATACGGATGTTTACAGGGAAGTCACCAGATCTGTTCTTTCAATGCTTTATCACCTAGTTTTGAATACCGATGTGACTCAAAGTCTTCTAATTTGCAATTCATCTTTTACTGTCATCGGGCAATACTAATATATTTGACCTAAAGATAACTGAAACATATTGAGTTTTCATTCAACAAATCTTTAAAAGCAAGAGCTATTTTAATCATGTCCTGAGAAACAGGCTTCCCTGGTGGCTCAGAGGTAAAGAATCCACCTGCCAATGCAGGAGACATGGGTTCCATCCCCATATGTCGCAGGACAACTCAGCCCGTGGGACCACGACTCCTGAACCTGTGCTCTAGAACCCGGGAGCTGCAACCAGTGAATCCATGTGCCGCAGCTACTGAAGCCTGCATGCCCCGGAGCCTGTGCTCTGCAACCGAAGAATCATCACAATGAGAAGCTGGAGCACCGTGACTAGAGAGTGCCTCCACTGGGCATAACTAGGGAAAAGCCATGCAGCAGCATAGACTGGAACTGCCAAAATTAAAATAAATTAAAAAAAATGTTTTTGAAAAAAAAAAAAAGAAAAACAACAAAACACATTAAAAAATTAAAAGTCATAATGTACTAAGAAAGGAAAAGAGAACTAGTTAGACATCAAAGTTTTGTGGGAATCAAAATAGTTTAGAATATTAAAAACATTTGGAAATATAAAGTCTTTCTTGTATACACAGGTATAATGTAGCAGAAACTAAGACAATTCTTAGAGGGTCTTCTCATGCAAAAATCATACAGAGTGAGTTACAGTTAATGAGAGGGAAATATCCTGGGTTTGTTCTCTCAATTCCAAAAAATAGTGTTCTTATGAAAACTTTTAAGGAAATCATTGGCTAGTAAAACAGTTTGGGTAGTAAAACATCTGAAATAGTTAATCTTAATTCAAATATTTCATCAGAAAAAACACTCTTCAGTCATAGAGGTCTATATTTTATCTACTAATTTAAACTCTAAAATGCCCTCAAATGGGATATTGTTGGAATATAAAGAATCTTTTATAATATGTTTTCATTTTTCATTCCGTACATCTCCTTACTCCTTTATGGTAGATTTTGTAATCTTGCTGCAAACTTAAAAAAAATAATAAAACTATTTCTTGTTTATGGAAAGTTTCAACAAAAATTTGAAAATGGTGATATAAGTTAGAGCCTCATCTGTTCTTTATAAAAATTTTGATGTGATGCTTGATAGAGCTGCTGCTATTAACTTTCTTAAGAATTTCCTGTGAAACTTCACATGAAGCACTATTTGTCTGGGTACAGTGTTGGCTTTGAACACATACTGTAATTTTAAAAAATAGATGCTACGGCCTGAATGTTTTCCTCCCCCTTCCCCCAAGTTCACATGTTGAAACCTAATGCCCAGGGTGGTGGTGTTAGGAGCTGGAACCTCCGGAGTATGATTAGGGCTGAGGGGCTGACCCTCATAGATGAGATTAATGCTTTGAGGAAAGAGCCGCAAGACAGTCCCTTGCCCCTTCTACAATGACAGCACGAATCAGCAGTCTGCAAGCCACAGGGCGCCTTCACCCAAACACTGGTCTCTAGATCTTAAATTCCAGCCACCAGAATGACGAAAAATAAATGTCTATTATTTACGAGCCACCCGGTCTGTGGCTTTTTCTGTTGTTGTCCCTGTTATAGTGACTGAATGACAACAACACAGTATTCAAAACGTCCGAGGACAACGAACCAGATGTATATCATTTCAAAAGGTAAAAATGTAGTTTCGTGGAATTGAAGATTAACAAGTTGACTCATGCAAAGTGGACTTTATTAACTTCATGAACTATTTAGATATTTTATACAATGTATATCTAAGATGGTTACATACTTTTCCAAAGGGTTTAAATCCAGAATGTATGTCTCAAATTATTTTACCGTTTCTTAAATACTTAACAAAACAGGTGGGCTTTGAAATTCTTATATTTGTAGAGTGGATCTAGTCTAAGTGGATGTGTTAGTCGCTCAGTTGTATCCCATTCTTTGTGACCCCAGGGACTTGGGCCCGCCAGACTCTTCTATCCACGGCATTTCCCAGGCAAGAATACTGGAGTGGGTTGCCAGTCCCTTCTCCAGGGAATCGAACCCAGTCTCCTGCACTGCAAGTAGATTCTTTACCATCTGAGCCACCAGGGAAGCCAGGGGTCTAGTCTAAACTTTTACTTAACAATCACTTGGTTTGTTGAATAGTTTGGCTTTCTGGAGATAGATGGCAGACTCTTAAGAGTGGCAGTTTATGCCATCTAGGTTTATGTGAAAGGATAAATTTACAGTATGCTTTTCAGATTTCATAGGAGATGGCACATATGATAGGAAAGATGGTGCAATTATTCTAAAAATATCAACTTTATTTAATTTTTCATGGAATACTTTTCAGTTCAGTTCAGTTCAATCTCTCAGTCGTGTTCAACCCTTTGCAACCCCATGGACTGCAGCACACCAGGCCTCCCTGTCCATCACCACCTCCCGGACTTTACTCAAACTCATGTCTGTTGAGTCGGTGATGCCATCCAACCATCTCATCCTCTGTCGTCCCCTTCTCCTCCCACCTTCAATCTTTCCCAGCATCAGGGTCTTTTCCAATGAGTCAGGTCTTCGCATCAGGTGGCCAAAGTATTGGAATTTCAGCTTCAACATCAGTCCTTCCAATGAACATCCAGGACTGATTTCCTTTAGGATGGACTTGTTGGATCTCCTTGCAGTCCAAGGGACTCTCAAGAGTCTTCTCCAACACCACAGTTCAAAAGCATCAATTCTTCAGCACTCAGTTTTCTTTGGGGAATACTTTTATTATCATGAATACCTAAATCTTGCTGCTATATCTACACAATACTGGATTTCTCTGTAGTTTTAAATGACTGAAGTGACAGTTTGGTGTTTTGTTTGTTAGTTTTACAATAAGCACTAGAAAGGCAAAAGTAGCGGTAGCTTATTTTCTGATACAAAATTAAGAAGTACAAATAAATGTACATGTAAATCCTTAGGATAGTTTGTGCATTATAGTGATTGATATTGTACATATAATCAAGTTGACCTCTGGCTATAGGGGAAGCATCATTCAGATTTTAACTTTTCCTTGTTTTTTCTAAACTCTGAATATTAAGCAATGCCAAGAAATAAGATAATAAACCTTATTATTATTTTAATATATATCTTTTAAGAAGACAAGGGTAAAAAGGCTTGAGAAATTAACAACAGAGGAGAAAGTTTCGTCAGCTATAACCCAAGTTTTAATTAAAACCATGATTGATGGCAAGTGCCATCTTGCAATGTGACCTCTAGAAAGATCTACAGCTGTTGACTCAATTGAGAAGACGGTCTCTACTCTTTTCAAAGTAAAACACAAAGTATATAAATCATGTTTAGAATTATTAATCACATGAATATTACGTTAATAATTTAGAAATCTGAAGACAGGCAAAAATGTAGTCCTGAAAAATGAAGGAGCTTTGGGGACGCCTTATTTGGTAAGCCACCATTTCCAGATTATTAAACTAATCATTTAAAAAGAACTTTTCACTGCATTAATCCCATTTAAATTTAAGACAAACACTGAATAGAGATGAAGCTCTATTAGTCGCACAATGTGAATCAAATGGGACTACCGACAGGGCTGGAGAGAAGATACTACAAGTTCAGAAGACATCATTAGCCAAGAAGCGTTTAGCTAGGAAGGTGTCTGAATTGGAGAATTCCTTACCCACCAAGAGTGGTTTTATATATACTCCCAGATGATTCAATCTTTAGAAGAAAGCAAGTGAATGGATGGGACTCACAAAAAGGAAGGAAAAAAGTAAGATGTTCATTATGTTTTGACATCGTTGATGAAGACCACGGGGCAGCTGTGCAGCTTTTCATTTTTTTTTTTTTTTAAGGGATTTAAACAAGGGTCTAGAAAAGCCAGCAAAACCAAGGTCAAACACCCTCTGTCTAGAACTCCCTGATATGAGGCCATTAATGCAAAACGGAAAAGAACTCTAATTCCAAGAAGAAAATTAAAAGACAAAGAATGTTGTGGCAAAAATGTGTTTTCAATAAAAGCTAAAAGCATGTGCATTAAATAGTTTGAAGAAGAGACATTTTTAGTGTCCATCTTTAAGCAAAGGAAATTCTGCTATTTAGACATCACTATGTGTTTTCAGGAAGCGGAGCAAAAGGCAACAAGCTTAAAGAGCATTGAGTGGGATTTACTATAAAAAAGATGAGATTTCCTGCACTAGGAGTTGTTAAATCCAGGAATAAGAGACAGAAGGAAGCTGTACTTTCTTTTGAAGGGGTAGAGAATTAAGGTAGCTTCTCATCTGTCAGGAAAGTTTAAGGCAGGGTGAATGGATTAGGTGACCTTTCAAAATTACTTCCATCCCAGGGTTTATGATGTCAGTATAAACCAGCAGCCCCAGCTGGAAACCTGGCCAGGGACCCCCCGGCTCCTGCACGCGTTTGTGCTTTCGCTGAAAGCTCAGCCAGGTAACGTGCTAGAGAAACTGACGGTCACTAGCGCAAGCTTGGAGTCAGAGAGCTTGGGTTCTAAAACTGCTGAGTTTCAGCGTCTTCAGTCACGAAAGGTGGGTAACTGTCGTACTTGCTTCATTAGCCTGTTGAAAGAGTGAGATGGTGAATGAACATAAAGCGGACAGTATGAAGTGGGAACAATAAATATCCATGTTCTCATTAGACCCTATTCTGCCACTGCAGCAACCATTGCAGTACAAAATAATGTGAACGTTCTGCCTTTCTTTCTTGTCTATTTTCCCTTATATCGTCTATTCCTCCCTGCTTCTCTCAAGAGGAAAGCTCTGTGTCTATCAAGAAAAAAATGAACAACGAAATTTCACCAGGCAATACAGACTGCTGCTACATGAGAGGTAGATAAAGTAAACAGCTAAACGAACACTAAAATATTCGAAAATTCCCAAATATTAGTAAGCTATGCTTTCTGGAGTGAAATTTGATGCATCTGTTAAAATACTTTGTAAAGGTTTCTATTATTAGAAAAAAAGTTTTTGTTTTGTTTTATAAAATACAGCTTTTATGCTTCCTCCTGTCTTTATAGTGTTCTCCAAAAGTTATCAGCTATTAGTCCCAATCATTCTTCTAGGAAGGAACTGGCCCTTACCCTTTATTTTTGACATGAATATAGACTTGGCTTGTAAGTATACATATTTAATAATTTTTAAATGTTTAGTATACACATTTAATAATTTTTAAATGTTTACAAGTGTATCTATTCATACATACATAAATATCATTTGCAGTGGCTATGAAAGTTGTTAGTGGTGAAATAACCATAAATCTGAACTTACTTCTATTGTATCAGGCTTTTACTATAGCTTAGTACAAAAACCAAACCTTCATTTTCTTCCTCATTTTTCTTTGGGATGAAATCTTTGTGAACCAGTAATATGTTATTAAACTAATCAACAAAATGCATGAATATATACATAAAATTATGTATACAAATTATATAGATACTGTTTTTAAAGTTGCATATATGATGGCTTAGATGGCAGAGAATCTACCTGCAATGCAAGAAACCTGGGTTTGATCCCTGAGTCAGGAAGATCCCCTGAAGAAGGGAATGGATACCAGCTCCAGTATCCTTGCCTGGAGAATTCCAAGGACAGAGGAGCCTGGTGGGCTACAGTCCATGGGATTGCAGGGTCAGACTCGACTGAGTGACTAACACTTAACAAATACGTTTGTATTTGGCAATTGTTCTGAATAAACTCATGCGATTCCTGTTTACATGTATATTTCTACCAAACAGGCAACATTTATTTATTTATTGCTCAGTATATAATCTCATAAAGAATACTTTCTTCTTTGCGTCTACTATTTTAAAAGTGAGCCAGTCATTTAAATATTTCTGTTTATTTTCTAATGATATTCAAATATCTCAAAAAATATTGTACTAATCATATTGATAAAATATGAATGATGATAAGAAAAAAAAATCAGCAAGCAATACCCAAGGCCTGTCTTTTTTTTTCAATTTGAATACAGTACTATTGAATTTATTCATTGCTTCCTTCATTCTAGGCACTGTGTTGGGGACACAAAGCCAAATATGATATATGCATTTTCACAGCATGCTGTACTGTTTTCCACATTTGATTATAGATAATTACATCTCTCCCCCCAAACTGTAAGCTGCTGCTGCTGCTGCTGCTGTCACTTCAGTAATGTCCGACTCTGTGCGACCCCATAGATGACAGCCCACCAGGATCCCCCGTCCCTGGGATTCTGCAGGCAAGAATACTGGAATGGGGTGCCATTGCCTTCTCCGAAACTGTAAGCTACTGAATGGCAAATGCTCTATTAGCTTTTTGTCTTTGTATTTCTAGTGCCTGACAAACATTCAGCTTTTTGAGTGATGGAGTCAATGAATGGAACTAAGGGACTGAACTAAGAGTTTATCTCCAAGAGAACTGTTCTCTATTTTCATATTAGACACCAAAATAATGGGATAAAAATATTAAATTTCTTATTCACTATGGGAGTATCAGACACCTCATTTGAACATATGAGAGGAGGGCAGTTACCACTTGCTTAATATTCACTGACCAGCTAACTCTATGTCTTTTGGTATTAAGCAACTTTGGAACAATTATCACATCATGTAAGTTGCCCCTGAATTACTTTGCCCTTTCTAGGCTTTTGTGTGTTTCTTTGTTTATTGTATATAAACCCCAAGTAAACACTGATCAACCGCACGCACACATCACCCTTGTTCTTTAATAGAGACAGAGGTAATTCATCAAGTAAATCTTATAATGTCTCGCTTCTTGTTTATAAGTCCCCTGATTAACCATATCATTATTGCTGTTTTCATAAGGAGACCTAACATGGTGGAGAAAAGAAGACACATGAATACAGCTAACTGATAATAAAAGAACTGATGGAAAAAAAAAAAAAAAAACACACAATTCTGTCAGTCACCTTAAGAAATGTCACCCCCAGGAAAATAAAATTGAGCGTATAGCATGAACCGCATATATCTGCTTACATCCCTTGGGCCAAAAAAAAAAAGTCTTATTTATGTCTTTCACGGCTCTGGCTTACTGATCTTCTCTGGACCTCTTGACTGTCAATATTTTTGTTTGGGGGGAATACTTTTTCTCTTTCCAAGCTGAAAGAAAAATACAAGCTTGTTTTCTCCTTCCCTCCAGGATGGAAAAGAAGAAAAACTGCACTTAAAAAGAAACTATTTTAAAAAGCGACTGCCGTAAAAAAATGGAAGCAGATACATGCCGTGGGAAGAATTCAAATGTGTGCTTATTTCATAAAAAAGTTAGCACTGACTGCCCTCACCAAACTGATCTTGCTATATTCATCATAAAAAAATGAACTCTCTCCAATTAAAAAGATACAGGGAACCCCAATATCTTAACAGATTGTGTTAAATAGAACTATCTCATATATATGTGAGGACCTGAGCCTGATCTTCACAAAGAGATGATAGTGATTTTGATGAGGGCCGCCCTAAGGATACCTGTTGACTGGCTAGGTATTATTTCTCTTCTCTCCATTCCAATCCAAATCAATTAAGGTTATGGAACTGCCAATATGACATCTTCAGCAGTTGTAAATGTAGCACTGTATTACAGATTCAGATTCCACATACCAATTCACTTCTAGTTCACACACACACACAAAATGCTGTTTTAAAGTCTCTATTTATTCTAGATTAACATCTTATTTGACTACTGATTGAATGTTTTAATGCTTGCGATCCTATATAATAATAAAAAAAAATATTGAGCGCATTTACTTCACTGCCTACAATTCAACCAGCCAACTCATAAAAATATCATTTTGGATCAAGTTTTTACCTGATTCCAGGTATCAGAAAGTTGGGGAAAATTCCAAATAAATATACATGAATCTGCCATGCAAAATAATAGGTGCATCCATGCTTTCTCTGTTTGAAGGTGGCATGCTCTGCTAATCAACCAGAATTCCCTGTGTTACAAACTCATATAATATCCTTTAGACACCACCAGATTCAAAATGTGTTTTTTCCCACTAGTCTCAAAATGTCACAAAGATAGAAGCTCTGTGATTTGAAACAGAAAAGGTTTTTGAGTGTGCCTCCTTCCTTTATCCACCCTATTATATGGAATAATATATACACATTTACACATTATTACTTATTCTTACAATTAGCTAAAATGTACAGGTAAAGTCAGGGTGTTTGAGCACAATTCCATTTTATGCACCTGTGTATTACTCTGAATTAAAAACAAGTCATACAGTTAAAATTTGAAAACCTGCTATACTAGGAAAGTTTTTTTTTTTTAATTCTATATGTTTTGTTTTGCTTATATATATATATTTTTTAATATCACAGTGTACTTGCTAACAAAAGACAAAGTGTTAGTCACTCAGTCATGTCTGACTCTTTGTAATTCCATGGACTGTAGCCCTCAAGCTCCTTTGTCTACGGAATTCTCCAGGCAAGAATACTGGAGTGGGTTGCTATTCCCTTCTCCAGGGGATCCTCCTTACCCAGGGATCAAACTTGGGTTTCCTTCGCAGGTGGATTCTTTACCACCTGAGCCACTAACAAATGTTAGAGTCTAATTCTCACATTAGAAAACATGTATGAAGAAGAAAACAAAGAAATTACAGTAGCACTTTATTTAATATTTGGTTTTAATGAAGCAAAGACAAATACTCTACACTTAGCTCTCCACATCTATTCAAATATTGATTTAGATATTTTACAAAAAAGTTCAAATCACAGAGGGAAAATTACAGCTGAATAAAGTGGGCAGAAGCTGGTGCCCTATACTTGTCAAAATTATTGTTAGGGTTTAATGGACTGGCAAGATGAATAGCTTTCATGGCAAAAAAAGAACGAACATTTTGGTCAGGAGTTTAATGAGCTCAATGAGATGCTTACATGTCCAAAAAAGCACACAGAACATCTGGCACTGGTGGTTAAAATGATAATCCAAGGGTTGTTCTGAATGCTATGTAAAAAAAAGCCAGCAACCTGCTAACATCTACTTAAAGTGATAATTTCGGAGATATTAGAAGTGGGAAATCAATATTGTCCCCCAATTTGCAGTCCAGATAATACTCATGCTTTCATTTTCTGAAAAATAAAAATTTTATTTCCCCTAAAATTCCCCAGATCAGAAAATCTATTACACACACCCAGAGAGACACACACAAAGTAGACAAAGCAATCTGATATCTCTTAGCCTCTGGTAGCTTACATTTAAATAGCCATTGAAATAATCATCTATTTTAAAAATATCATTAAGCATGAACTTATAAAACAAGAGAACAAAGAGGAAAACAGATGCCATGAATTTACTGGAAATTAGAAAATTCGTTTATAGCACAATTGTAAAATCAACTTGGAAAGTATTCTACATTTTGAGCGCTTAGTTGGAAAACTGAATCAGTTAAGAAGAAATAATGTTTCCTCTTGCCATTAGTACTATCGTTTTTGACTCTCTGAATTGGAAGCTGGGTTTGCATCTCATTAATATGTGCGTGACTGCAAGGAGATCCAATCAGTCCATTCTAAAGGAGATCAGCCCTGGGTGTTCTTTGGAAGGAATGATGCTAAAGCTGAAACTCCAGTACTTTGGCCACCTCATGCGAAGAGTTGACTCATTGGAAAAGACTCTGATGCTGGGAGGAACTGGGGGCAAGAGGAGAAGGGGACGACAGAGGATGAGATGGCTGGATGGCATCACCAACTTGATGGACGTGAGTCTGAGTGAACTCCGGGAGTTGGTGATGGACAGGGAGACCTGGTGTGCTGTAATTCATGGGGTCGCAAAGAGTCGTACACAACTAAGTGACTGAACTGAGCTGAACTGAATCTGTGTGTGTGTGCTCAGTTGCTTCCGTCGTGTCGGCTCTTTGCGACCCCAAGGACAGCAGCCCGCACATCTCCGGTGTCCATGGCATTTCCCCGGAAAGGATAGTGGGGTGGGTTGTCATTTCCTCCTCCAGGGGATCTTCCCGACCCAGGGATGGACCTGCATCTCCTGAGGCTCCTGTTTGGGCAGGTGGAGTCCCCGATTAACCTCCCCATGCAGAATCACTAGGACGGAAGGGTTAATAGATGCTCCTCTGTCTCACTAGACCTATTAGAGCAGTCAACATATCTTTAACGTTGTGTAACTTTTGACTACTTTTTTAATGTCAGCCTTTTCACGTTGCAGTAAGCAGTTGTACTGTTCATCAGCTTGTGAGTATGTGTCCAGAAGACCTGTGTTCTCAGCTTTGGGAGTGGGTTACAGAGGCCATGGTTGAACGTTCCATTGTTTTTCAGAAAAATATTTTAAAATATTTTACAATAATAATATATCATATACAGCACTATTATAAATATATATCAATATAATGCATTTTTTCTATACAGTGTCTCCATTTTTATAGCCTTAAAAATTGAAGAGCAACTCTGTACTATTGATTTTGTATAGTAAATTATTTAACTTTTAGAAAAATTAAAAGAAAAGTTACTATTGTTTCAGACAGCTTTCTTCATAGAATGTATGGTATATATTAGTAGATAAGGTATATTGATGAGGCAAAATTTTGCTGATGCTGATATCTCGTATTGTACATGCTGGACAATTCAAGGTGAGTAACTTAAAAGACACCATTCTTAGTTGCCGATGTTTGCAAATACAGTGTCAAAATATTTCTAATTCCTTGAAAAATATATTTAGAAATCAATCACAATAAATGCATGACATAAAATACAAAATAATGAACAATATTTACACAGTAACATGTTTTCAAAAAGTTTGTGGGTGTGAACACCCATATAGAAGACAATATCAAAAGTCAAAATACATAATAAGATTCTGAAATACCATTGATGATTTTATGGTGAGCAGTTATTTATCTTATTTACATGAAAAATAACTAAAATTTTCTCATAAGAATATGTCTTGTGCTAAATGTTTGTGATAATAAGCCATAACCAAGGTATTACCTTATGTATGTATTTTTATAAATATTTCCCATAGCAACACTCAGTAAAATTGTTTATACATTTGTGTTCATCATATATCCACTGTATATTTCTGGCAAAAGTTGGAATTCTCCTTGTGAAAGTCATACTACTTTTGTCAGGCATAGGGACTTCTTATAACATTGTTTTAAAAATCTTGGCTAAGGTATTTAGTGAAAGTGAAGTCACTCAGGCGTGTCTGACTCTTTGCAACCCTGTGGACTGTAGCCCACCAGGCTCCTCCGTCCATGGGATTCTCCAGGCAAGAGTACTGGAGTGGGTTGCCATGCCCTCCTCCAGGGGATCTTCCTGACCCAGGGATTGAACCCAGGTCTTCCTCATTGCAGGCAGACGCTTTAACCTCTGAGCCACAAGGTAGTTAGTAGATAATGTCAAAAATAAAATTATCAAAATTTTATAGAAAACTTGGAAAATTTTACTTTTGTCTTAAATGTGCAAAAAGTGAATGTGGTATACTGTAATACCAATAATCTATGCTCTTTGCTATTAAGCATTTACAAATCTCAGGACTGCATCATTATAATTAAAATAAATTGCCCTAATAAATCCCTAAAGCAATTATCAAACCGTACATCTAAATGCTATTTATGTAGAAAGAACAATAAAGTTTGCATAGCTTGAATGAATAGGAAAATCAAGATATGTTACTACAATAAATAGGAAACTAAACATTCCAGATGTACGCAAGGTAAGCAAATCCACTTTGTATTTCAGAAGTACAGATGAAACAGTCTTTTTACTCATTGCATGAAAATGATTCTGTGTTAAAAGGAACCCCCTCTTTGGTCAAAATTACATTTTGTATATAAAGTAGTGATCAAAATAATTTGAAATTTCCAGGTTTTCTAGACTTGGAGGAAATGGTGACTAAAACCAAACAAACCTGCTTTAACTTAAACTCTGGTTCTGATTCATGATGATCAAATGTTAATACCACCCCTCACTTCTCAAAAACAAAACAATATTTATAACAATGTCATGGAATGTATGTAATTCCATAGTATCCTCAGGGAGCCAGAAATCAAGAAGCATCCCTGAAAGGTCAAGAGAAGATAGAAGTAGATTATAGAAAGAAGGCTCAGTTCAAACATAAGCAAGGGGACAGTTCTAAAATATGGCAGAGAATGCATATTCTTCTCTGTTTGATCCATGTAGCCAAAGCCCACTATGAGTATATCAATCTACAAAAGTATTTATGTTAAAATGCATCAGTAAAAAAATCTTCATCAGACATACTTGATGGGTAGCAGTAGGAGAAAAGGGAGAGAAAATGGAAATGAATGAAATTCGGCTTTATTAGGGGGGTGCAAATGTTCACTGACACTAACCTTGACTGAAAAAGTAAACATTGAAAAATATAACACTTAATGTGTATTAAAATAGAATGATGAGATTCAACTTTCTGCAAAGCTGAAGTAGTGGGTTAGCAGTTTAGAATCATCATTCTTTAAACATAAATAAGCTATCCTTACATCATATATATCTAACACATATATATTGTATATATATGTGTGTGTCTGTGTGTGAAAGCAATGGGCATCTCCAGGGCAGTACAAATTTGTGAGGCAAAGACCTATGAGAGTAAGGATGCACACATGTGTACCCAGGATTTGGTACTCTTTTTTTTTCCCCCAACAGATATTTAACTATGCATAGCAGGAAGCTGGCAGGTTAATAAGCTGAAAATAATTTTGAACAGACCATATGGCATTAAGTAGATGGTGAGAACTGAACAAAGGCTTATTCAGTCCTTGGGCTTTGGCTGGCAAGCTGAAGTGGTAAATCCTAAGAGTAAGGTCCAACAAGAAATAAACCAGTCATCCCCAAAATAAAAATCCAGCTTCAATTCACCTCAGTCTTTTATCGGATTAAGGTGACCAGGGATTTCTAGTGGTCAATCTCAGCCATGTTCAGAGGAGGATAATTGAGAATCTCAAATAACCTTAAAATTTTTAACTTAAAATTCCAACACACAAGGAAACTAAACTGCGACTGTAAATTGCAAAACAAATCGGAACATATAAAGAAACTACATGGGCATTGGTAATGTATAATTCAGTTATCGACTTTAAAATAACTACACTTTTCTAAAAAAGGTCTGTATAGACAAAGTTGTGGTGTTTTCAGTAGTCATGTATGGATGTGAGTGCTGGACCATAAAGAAGGTTGAGTGTCAACGAATTGAAGCTTTCAAACTGTGGTGTTGGAGAAGACTTTTGAAAATCCCTTGGACTGCAAGGAAATCAAACCAGTCAATCCTAAAGGAAGTCAATTCTGAATATTCATTGGAAGGACTGATGCTGAAGCTGTAGCTGAAATACTTTAGCCACCTAATATAAAGAGCCAACCCACTGGAAAAGATCCTGATGATAGGAAAGACTGAAGACAAAAGGAGAAGGGGTGGCAAAAGATGAGATGGGTAGATAGCATCATCCACTTAATGGGCATGAGTTTGAGAAAACTCTGGGAGATAGTGAAGTGCAGGGAAGCCTGGCATGCTGTAGTCCACAGGGTCGCAAAGAGTTGGGCATGATTTCGTGACTGAACACCAACAACAGTACAGGTACTTCCCTGGCATTCCAGTGGTTAAGATTCAAAGCTTCCACTGTAAGGGGCGTGAGTTTGACCCCTTGTCAAGGAACTGAGATCCCACATTCTGCAAGTTGAGGCAAAAAAAAAACTTAAAAATAAACAAATAACTAAACTACATATATTTAAGAAATTAAAAGATTACATTAATCATCAGAATACTACAAAAATAAGGAAAAAGAACAAATGAAAATCTGACAAGTGAAAATATAATTGATGTTAAGAATAATATGCAATTGCTTATAGAATATTAGATGCAGGTAAAAAGAGAATGAGTATCAAAAGGCAAATCAGGAAAAAATAGCCAGAATAAAACATAGAGATTAATGAAGTAAATAATATAACAAATGAAGAGGAACTAAAAAGCCTCTTGATGAAAGTGAAAGAGGAGAGTGAAAAAGTTGGCTTAAATCTCAACATTCAGAAAACTACGATCATGGCATCTGGTCCTATCACTTCATGGGAAATAGATGGGAAAACAGTGGAAACAGTGTCAGACTTTATTTAGGGGGACTCCAAAATCACTGCAGATGGTGATTGCAGCCATGAAATTAAAAGACACTTACTCCTTAGATCCAACCAGTCCATCCTAAAGGAGATCAGTCCTGGGTGTTCATTGGAAGGACTGATGCTAAAGCTGAAACTCCAGTACTTTGGCCACCTCATGCGAAGAGTTGACTCATTGGAAAAGACCCTGATGCTGGGAGGAATTGGGGGCAGGAGGAGAAGGGGACGACAGAGGATGAGATGGCTGGATGGCATCACTGACTCGATGCAGTTGAGTTTGGGTGAACTCCGGGAGTTGGTGATGGACAGGGAGGCCTGGTGTGCTGCAATTCATGGGATCACAAAGAGTTGGACACGACTGAGCGACTGAACTGAACTGAATATAACAAAAACAGGATACATAAGAGGTGTAAACAGTGTTCCAAAAGATAAGAAAGAAAATGATGCAGAAGCAATGCTTGAAGATAAAATGGAAGGGAAAGTGGCAAAATTTATGGAAGACATCAACACATATATTCAAAATACAAAAATCACAAGAAGAAAACCATACAAACAAAACCATAACTAGGAACTTCACAGTATAACAACTGAAAACCAAAGGTAAAGAAAAGATCATAAAAGTATGCAGAGAGAAAAGAAGTCTTGTCAAAAGAGCAACAAGATTGAACCTGAATTATCAACAGAAATAATAGAAAGCAGAGGATAAGAGAATGGCATGCTTCATGTGCTGAAAGAAAATAATTTCCAATTTGAAATTCCATACCCAATACATTGCCAACTTAGAATTCTATATGCAACAAAAATATCATTCATTTAAAAAATTTTCAGGAGAGTAAAAGCTAAGATACTTTATCAGTAGCATAAGAACACTAAATACATCATTAAAGAACTTTTCTCAAACATAATATGAATGATCTCAGATGGAAATTTGTAAATAGGGAAAGAAATACAGGGCAACATAAGGTGTCCACCCTCACCACTTTATTTAGCAGAGGTTTGGAAGTCCTAGCCATGGCAATCAGAGAGGAAAGGGAAAGGAATCCATATTGAAAATGAAGTCAAACTGTCACTGTCTTCAGATAACATGGTACAACACATAGAAAATCCTAGAGGCCACCAGAAAACTACTAAAGGTCATCAATGAATATTTTTTTAAGTTGTAGGGTATGAAATTAATATACAGAAATCTCCTGCATTCCTGTACATTAACAACAAAAGATCAGAAATAGAAATTAAGGAAACAATCTCATTTACCATCACATAAAAAAGAATAAGATACCTAGGAACAAACTTACCTACAGAGGTATACAAACTGTACCCCAAAAATGATAAACACTGATGAAAGACATCAAAGATGACACAAAGGGGAAGATATACCGTGTTCTTGAATTGGAAGAATCAGTGTTGTCAAAATGACTATACCAGCAAAGGCAATCTACAGATTCAATGTAATCTTTATCAAACTACAAATCGCATTTTTCACAGAACTAGAAGAAAAAATATTAAAACCTGTTTTCCAGGAGGCACAGTGGTAAGGGTTCTGCCTGGCAATGCAGGAGACGCAGGAGACTAGGGTTCCATATCTGGGTCAGGAAGATCCCCTGTAGGGGGAAATGGCATCCCACTCCAGTACTCTTGCCAGGGAAATTCCATGGACAATGGAGCCTGGTGAGTTAGACACAACTGAGCAACTGAACATGCACTCAGGCATGGGAACACAAAAGACCACAAAAAGCCAAATCACTGCTGAGAAAAAAAGGGAGCTGGAGAAATCAGGTTCCCTAACTTCAGATTATACTACAAAGCTACAGTAATAAAAAAAGTATGGTGCTGGCACAAAAGCAAAAATACATGTCAATAGAGTAGGATAGAAAGCCCAGAAATAAACCCATGAATTGACGGTCAGTTCATGTAAAAAAAAAAATTAAATTAGAACTTTCTCTAACACCATACATGAAAATAAACTCAAGTGGATTAAAGACCTGAGTGTAAGGCTGAATATTATAAAACTCTTAGATATAAACATAAGCAAAACACTCCTTGACATAAATCACAGCAATATTTCTTTGGATTTATCTCCAGGAATAATGAAAATGAAGACAAAAATAAGCAATGGGACTTAATTAAACATAACAGCTTATATAAGCAAACATAACAGCTTATATATAGTCCCATAAGCAAATGGGACTTAATTAAACATAACAACTTATATACAGCAAAGGAAACCATAAAAAAATGAATAGACAACCCACAGAATGGAAGAAAATATTTGCAAACAATGTGACTAACAAGCGGTTAATCTCCAAAGTTTATAAACAACTCATGCAACTCTATGCCAAAAAATCCAAAAAAACTCAATCAAAAAATGGATAGAAGATCTAAATAGACATATCTCCATAGAAGACATACAGATGACCAAGAGGCACATGAAGAGGCATTCAATATTGCTGATTATCAGATAAATGCAAATCAAAACTACAGTAAGGTTTCACCTCACACCAGTGAGAACATCCCTCACCAAAAAGTCTACAAACAATAAATGCTGGAGAGGGTGTTGAAAAAAATGGAACACCTTCTGCCTGTTGGTGGGATTGTTAATTGGTGCAAACACTATGGAGAGCAGATGGAGGTGCCTCAAGAAACTAAAAAGGAAGCATCACATGATCCAGCAATCTCACTCTTGGGCATACCTCCAGATGAAAACATCGTTTGAAAGGATACGTGCACCCCAATGCTCACTGCAGCCTTGTTTATAATAGCCAGGCCATGGAAGCAACCTAAATGTCCACTGACAAAAGAACAGATAAAGAAGATGTGGAACAAGTATACAACGGGATATAACTAAGCCATGCTGCTGCTGCTAAGTCGCTTCAGTCGTGTCCGACTCTGTGCGACCCCATAGACGGAAGCCCACCGGGCTCCCCCGTCCCTGGGATTCTCCAGGCAAGAACACTGGAGTGGGTTGCCATTTCCCCCTCCAATGCATGAAAGTGAAAAGTGAAAATGAAGTCACCCAGTTGTGTCTGACTCTTAGCGACCCCATGGACTGCAGCCTACCAGGCTCCTCTATCCATGGGATTTTCCAGGCAAGAGTACTGGAGTGGGGTGCCATTGCCTTCTCCAGTAACTAAGCCATAGAAAGGATGAAATGCCTTTTGCACCCACATGGATGGACCTGGAATAATCATACTAAGTGAAGTAAGTCAGACAGACAAAGACACATATTATGTATCACTTAATACATGTATATGTAATATGTATTATACATTATGTATCACTTATATGTGGAATCTAAAAAAAAATGATACAAATGAATCAATTTACAAAACAGAAAGACTCACAGACTTCAAAAATAAACTTATGGTTACCAAAGGAGAAAAGTGACAGGAAGGAGTAAATTAGAAGGTTGAGATTAACATATACACACTACCATATATAGAATAGATAATCAACCAGGAACCACTATATAGCACAGGGAACCCAACTCAATATTAATTAATAACATATATGAAAAAAAAATCTGAAGAAGAATGAGTTCAGTTCAGTCCCTCAGTTGTGTCTGACTCTTTGGGACCCCATGAACTGCAGCAAGCCAGGCCTCCCTGTCCATCATCAACTCCTGGAGTTTACCCAAACCCATGTCCATTGAGTCAGTGATGCCATCCAACCATCTCATCCTCTGCCATCCCCTTCTCCTCCCACCTTCAATCTTTCCCAGCATCAGGGTCTTTTCAAATGAGTCAGTTCTTCACATCAGGTGGCCAGAGTATTAGAGTTTCAGCTTCAACGTCAGTCTTTCCAATGAACACTCAGGACTGATTTCCTTTAGGATGGACTGGTTGGATCTCCTTGCAGTCTAAGGGACTCTCAAGAGTCTTCTCCAACACCACAGTTCAAAAGCATCAATTCTTTGGTGCTCAGCTTTCTTCACAGTCCAACTCTCACACCCACACATGACCACAGGAAAATCCATAGCCTTGACTACACCTTTGTTGCCAAATAATGTCTCTGTTTTATAATACGCTCTCTAGGTTGGTCATAACTTTCCTTCCAAGGAGTAAGTGTCTTTTAATTTCATGGCTGCAGTCACCATCTGCAGTGATTTTGGAGCCCAAATAAATAAAGTGAACCACTGTTTCCCCATCTATTTGCTATGAAGTGATGGAACCAGATGCCATGATCTTAGCTTTCTGAATGTTGAGTTTTAAGCCAAATTTTTCACTCTCCTCTTTCACTTTCATCAAGAGGCTCTTTAGTTCTTCTTCACTTCCTGCCAGCAGGGTGGTGTCGTCTGCATGTCTGAGGAGAATGGATGTATGGATATCTGATTCACTTTGCTGTACAGCAGAAACTAATGCAACATTGTGAATCAACTATTCTCCAATGAAAATTAAAAAAAATTTAAACAGAGAAGCGATATGCTACTAAGAAAAAATATATAAGACTAAGGACTTCATCATAGATGCTGGCAACCCAGTTAAAATACGTTAAGTTTCTAAGCTATTTGGAAAGAACTTATGATGTGTTCAAAGTCCATGTCATCAATTCTTAAGTCAAATTTTCATAAGGTATCCCATTAAATATTCCATAGTTTTCTTTTTAAAGTTTGAGTGTTTTTTTTTAAATTATTTTCTTTTTTTTTTAATTAGAGGCTAATTACTTTACAATATTGTATTGGTTTTGCCATACACCAACATGAATCCGCCACGGGTGTACACGTGTTCCCCATCTGGAACCCCCCTCCCACCTCCCTCCAGTAGAAGTGTTCAAGCAAAACATCTTTATTATTTTTATTTTTATATTTGATTATATTAAGCCTGTAAATTCATTTTGATATTCACCTAGAATATACGTATGCACAGAGTGGCAATATATTTTATATCTATAATCTTTAGCTAGGACTATGAGGCTGGTGTTAAAAACCTGTAGCTTCATAGGTGCAAAGTATGTATATTAATATAAATAAAATAATTTGTGGGTATTCAGTAAGATAGCTAATTCTAGGGGAAATGTAATTGTTTTCAAAAATATTCTCAATCTGTGCTGTGCTTAGTTGCTCAATTGTGTCCGACTCTTTCTGACCCCATGGACTGTAGTCCGCTAAGCTCCTCTGTCCATGGGAATACTCCAGGCAAGAATACTAGAGTGGGTTACCATGCCCTCCTCCAGGGGATCTTCCCAACCCAGGGATCAAACCCAAGTCTCCCACATTGCAGGCAGATTCTTTACCCACTGAGCCACCAGAGAAGCCCAAGAATACTGGAGTGGGTAGCCTATCCCTTCTCCAGGGGACCTTCCCGACCCAGGAATTGAACCAGGGTTTACTGCATTGCAGGCGAATTGTTTACTAGCTGAGCTACCAGGGAAGTCCATTCTTAGTCTACCAGAATATAGATAATGTTTATCATGAAAAAGCAAAATTTGACTAGCATCTTCAGAAGAATAAAAGCTAATTGATGTGTTTTCCTTCCTTTCAAAGTATTTTAGAATAAAGAGTTAGGTCATTTTAATTATAAGAACATTTTAAGAGAAATTTGTTTTTGAATAATTTTCCAGACATTATTATAGGGAAAAATATCTAGCTGCTTTTGACACTTGCTATGACAATCTCAGCCTAAGTACACTAAGAACCAAAATAGTTTTAAATTGGTCACTGCAGATGATAAATTTCCACTGAGTGTGCTTAACAAATAGAAATATAAGAATTGGAATAATATGTTTCGATTGGGACTTACACTAAGCAAAGTCTAGTAATGTATGATCATTTCTGGAAAAAAGAATCAATAATGTTTACAAATTAACTACCAGGCCTAGGATACCCTGTTGTCAGATATTCATTTGTCAACTAGAGGAGGACTATTCATGTAATGTCATGGAATGAACAAGAATTCTTTCATATTTATCTCATGGATTTTTTTCTCCTTTTGAAAGCATAAAATGCAAAAAATTCTTGCAACATAAGGGAGCATGCAGTAACTCTCTGAAGGGTTGGTCACGGTGTATAAATGTGGGTTGAAAATGTTTTCCTTCTTCATATATTGTTTTATATAATGAGCAATTCACTATCTTAAAGAAAAAACTTAGAGAAAGAAGTTGGCAAACACAAATATACAAAATGATTATTAGATATTAAGAATGTGTCATCTTTCTACCACAGAAAAAATCTAAGTAGAGTTTTAAGTCATCTGCAAAAGAGCAAACAAAAAATCTAGACTTGCTTCCTGAAGTCAGCATAGAGGCCGTCTAGGTATCTAGGGGTAAAAGGTAGAAGAACAGAAAGCTCTCTCTTCCACTTCCCTATGAAAATCGTTCCCGTCTCTGAGGGGAGCCGGTGCAGAAGCCTTCCGCCGCTATTGTGAGTTCGTCCATTGTGCTTCTCTTTTCCATTTTTTTCCTCCAACCCAACAGAATTGAAGTTTACTTACAAACTGCGCCCCCGCCCCCGCCCATATATCTGAGCTTTGACTGACAGCAAGTTTATTCCGTAACTGAACTTGAATGGCACTGAACGCTTCAGATACTCTTTCCTCTTGCCAGGTCTCTTCTTGCAAGAAGACACGAATCTCTGACTTGATTCTGAGGGAAGTGCTTTCTATCCACATGTGACTTTTCACTCACTGAAATGCATGACAAGAGTTGAATAAATAACACCTACAGATACAATGTGGGCATTTGTTCAATGTATACAAGGCTCTGAAACTTCTAATATCATTATGGTTCTTGAGCATGTTTATGTACAAATGAAGCACACTCAGTCCATCTCAGAGAACTGTTTATTTAACCTCAAAAGCTTGACTGCAGCCAATACAAGCAAGATAATTCACAATACATAGCGAATCTCCATTCTGACACTTCTATTCATTCAATGGTATTCACCTTTCCTTTTTCATTTTACTTTTTGAAGTAGAGTTATAGAAAGGTTTGCACATTTAAAATTCCCCACAGACAATAGCTGTAAAATAGTCACAATACAATCAACAGCCAGGAAGTTGAAGCACACTTCCCTATAGTGCAGGTAAGTCAGCAAGTAGAAGATCAACATTTAATGCGACAGATCCGTATCTGTTTACTGTGCTTTAGAGCGATGGTACTTTAAGTTAGGATTTATTTTCTTCAGTACACTTTATGCAGAAATGTCTCTGAAATTTTCGTATTTTAACAAGAAGTGAAAACAGTAACCTGGGTTAATGTGAAACTTTCTGCCAACTTTGTGCATTTCTTAGAGCACACAGCGTTGCAAATATTCACAAAGAACATTTTGTATGCAGTATTCACCAAACTCAAGTGCAGAAGAAATACCTTTTTAAAGGAGAGAGAATACCTTTTCCATTTCAGTAACAACTTTTACCTAAACCATTCTGATAAATTTTGCATAATTACTTCACTCAGTTCTTGGTAAAGATAGTGAATGATGTCTCATTAAACTACTTTAAGTTAAACAGCTCTCACCAGAGGAAACATTTCTACAAATGCAAAGCACTGTAACTCCTCCTGTACACTTCTGTTTGGAGAAGGGAATGGCAACCCACTCCAGTATTTTTGCCTGGAGAACCTCATGGGCAGAGAAGCCTGGTGGGCTACAGTCCCTGGGGTCACAAAGAGTCAGACATGACTGAGTGACTAAGACAGACACACACACACACACACACACACACACACACACACACACTTCTGTTACATCTAGTAATGGCCTTGGCCATGGAGGGTGGAGAAGAGACTCCAATTCAATTTGAATTCTTTTCAGAGTTAGATGTATCAGCTTTGTATTGATAATTAAGCACTGACCATACATTAAGTTTCTTTAGTAGTATTATATCACAGCTATTATTTTCTTATGTTTTTAATTTTAGCTATTTAAAATTAGTATATATGTATTAAAAATTAGATGTACAAAGGATCTGGGTATGTATTAGTGAATAAAGATTATGTAGTCCCTGTCACGGACAAGGCAATGGCACCCCACTCCAGTACTCTTGCCTGGAAAATCCCATGGACGGAGGAGCCTGGAGGGCTGCAGTCCATGGGGTCGCTGAGGGTCGGACACGACTGAGCGACTTCTTTCACTTTTCACTTTCATGCATTGGAGAAGGAGATGGTAACTCACTCCAGTGTTCTTGCCTGGAGAATCCCAGGGACGAGGGAGCCTGGTGGGCTGCCGTCTATGGGGTTGCACAGAGTCGGACACGACTGAAGTGACTTGGAAGCAGCAGCAGCAGTCCCTATCATTCTGGATATAGTGAGGAAGATCAACAATAATTTAACAGAAGATAAATAGATGACTAGCATAAATCAAGGAAGGAGGTTTCAGTGCAAGCATCAGAGATGGGGTGGGGGTGGCCTTCCTGATATTTAAGGAGAAATCAACAAGAAGGAGCCAGACAGCTGACGAGACATGAGAATGGAAGGAAAGCTGAGGCTTTGTGCTTGAAAACCCTAACACGGGGGACGACCGGCCCCATCTGATGAGCAGGAAAGACGACCTCAGACCCGCGCAGCAGTGGACAAGGGGAAAAGGACTCAAGACCGGTATGAGTGACGAGAAAGGTCTTGGCATGTGGTTCAAAGGCCGTAAAAAGAGCCTGGATTAATGACAGGACGAGCAGGACACGCATCAGTGTTGAGTGGTAGAGAACAGGAATGTTTTCTCTCAATGTAATAGCGATGTGATGAAATACTGACATTGTTTTCAATAAAAGAAAGCTAAATAAAGAAATGCTACTACTGTGAGATCTTCTAATATTTTTAGTAACACTGTACCGACAATAGACTTATTGCCCCATGTCAACTGTCCACACGATAGAGGAGGAGGAAGACAAGAAGAAAGGGAAATAAATAAAACATTATTTTGTTTCTTAAGTCGATCTATTACAGGGCACTAAAGGCAGAGATGATGCCACACTTGGTATGGATCTCATGCTAGTCAAAACAGCTTCTTGCTCCACAGCTTCTATACTGTAAAGGAGCTCTCTAAAATAAATTGCAACTTTCCTAGGAGAGAAAAAAAAGAAAAGTTCTAATGCATGTGCACTGTAGCTTAACATAAAGCACACCATCTGGTGCTTGCTTTTTTATTTGGCAATGATCTATAATGACATATTATAACAGATTTTATCTGTTAATTACTAAGTAGCAAAAGTGATTCTGCTCTGAAATTCAACAGAGCAAAATAAAACAGTTGCAGTGGGGGAAAAAGTGTTTCTTAAGAATTGAAAAATTACTTCAGAATTCCAAAGTCTGTTTTGTAAAATATCACTATTACTCACTGGTGTACAAATTTATAGTAAAGGTTTAGAACATTTCTTATTGCCTGCATTTCCATTGTCTACTTCATAGATGTTTTCATGGTGGTGAAGTCCTTACTGTGTGTTATGGATAAAAACAGCAAAATATGTATATAGCAAAAAAATAAATAAAATTTCCTTAGTTTTTTAAACTGAGGTAAATCCAATGGCTTAATCAGGGTGCATCTCTATACTTAGGAAATGGACAAAAATTTATTTGACAGTTTATTTTCACCAAAATGTGAAAGAATGTGAAAAATGAAATTAGAAATGAATAACAAGTAATATCAAGACAGATGATCCAAACGGCCACTCCTCACGAACAGCTTTAAAGAATTATCTTGATCAACAAAACCTCCCAGAGCCCTGAAGGTTTGCTGCTGCTTTGGAAATAAAATACAGTTGGAAATATATTTTTCTCACATGAAGCCAGATGGCTGGAAGCACATTTATAGGAACACTAGTCAACATTTTCACTCTTTTAAAAGACATCAGTGACACTGATGGGCACTCTTTCTGCTAGAAGGCGTCATTTGCAGGTTCAAGGCAAAGTAATTTTGTTCCCTTAAACCTTTAAGTTTAAAGGATTGAAAGAGAAATCATAAAGTTATATAGACAAGTGGAAGGAGTTTTCAAAGATTATATGTCCAATCAAGCTTAATTTGACAGTGGATCTAACTTGTATTACAATAGTGGAGTGTAGAACACAATTTTAAAATCTTCTAGAGCTGAAAGAGATAACCATTTTCACTGAATTTTGAATCGAACAGCAATTTTGGTATAAGATTTTATACCTTGTTCTAGGATTACACAGATACACTTTTAACCTATTTTTAACCTAATTTCACCATAGGCAGTCAGATAGCACTTCTTTTTAATTTATTTGGATCTATTAGCTATTTTCTTCTTAGTCAATAAACTCCCAAATCTCAGCTTAGCCCAAAAGTGCTTAGAATATAAAGAACATTGACTGTCCTCTCTGGGAGCTAGGCTTAGTAGCCATGACACAAAGTTTTATTTGGTGCAAAGTAAACCAGGCATCTCAGTTACAGAATAAATGAACATTTTACTCACATTCAGAATATGACTTATGATAATAAACTAAATAAAGAGTACATTAAGGCTGTATATTGTCACTCTGCTTATTCAACTTACATGCAGAGTACATCACAAGAAATGCAGGGCTGGATGAATCACAAGCTGGAATCAAGGTTGCTAGAGAAAATATCAACAGCTTCAGATATGCAGATGATACTAATTAAATGGCAGAAAGTAAAGAGGAACTAAAGAGCCTCTTGATGAAGATGACAGAGGCGAGTGAAAAAGCTGGTTTAAAATTCAACATTGAAAATACTAAGATCATGGCATCTGATCCCATCATTTTAGGGCAAACAGATGGAGAAAAAGTGAAACCAGTGGCAGATTTTATTTTCTTGGGCTCCAAAATCACTGCAGACAGTGACTGCAGCCACAAAATTAAAAGACACTTTCTCCTTGGAAGAAAAGTTACGACAAACCTAGACAGTATAATAAAAACCAGAGACATCCCTTTGCTGACAAAGGTCCATTACAGTCAAAGCTGTGGTTTTTCCAGTAGTCATGTATGGATGTGAGAGTGGGAACGAAAAAGAGGCTAAGCACCAAAGAGTTGCTGCTTTCAAATTGTTCTGGAGAAGACTCTTGAGAGTCGCTTGGAAAGCAAGAACAAACCAGTCAATCCTAAAGGAAAGTAACCCTGAGTGTTCATTGGAAGCACTGAAGCTGAAACTGAGCTCCTACTTTGGTCACCTGATGCAAAAAGCTGACTCATTGGAAAAAGACCCTGAGGTTGAGAAGGACTGAGGGCAGAAGTAGAAGGGGCTGACAGGGAATGAGATGGTTGGATGGCATCACAACTCGATGCATGACTTTGAGCAAATTTCAGGAGATAGTGAAGGACAGTGAAGCCTGGCATGCTGCAGTCCATGCAGTCTGAAGAACTAGACAGGACTTAGCAACTGAACACCAATAATGAACCAATATAGCACTGTGAATAACTTTTTTCTATAGTGAAATCAGTTGTCAAGATGTAGAGAAACCAGCATTTCTTTGGCATCAACTATATCATAAATATAAGACATTAAAAAAATCTGTTGGGTTTCCCTAATTATAAACAGGATCAAGCTATGTCTGGAATTGGTGTACTGGTTCATTTTCATTTCACAATGAGCAATCAATTGTTAAATATTTTAATGACAGGAAACAGACAGTTTATCTTTTCAAAAGATGCTTCCTGACACACATCCCAATATCAATTCTCACATACCCCTTTCAGAAATACAACTACTCTTTCAGCTCTGTGTGACCATGACACTAGGCTCCAAGATGTAAGTAGAAACAATAGGTTGACTTTCCTAAACAAAATTTGTCTTTCCTTCCGTATCCACCTGCCTCTTCTTGCTGCCTGAAAAACAATGACCACAGAAGCACCGTGATGGAGCCTACATGGAAGCCACACATTAAACTTGGCAGAATGGCTTCACCAAACCCTTATTTTCAGCCAGTGGCCAGGCTGAACATAAACCACATTTTTTTTTCAAGTCGTTGCATTTGTTATACCAATTTCTCTACATTCTTAAAAAAAGAAAAAGAAAATAGAAAAAGTAATTTGCAAAGTCAAATAATCGCAATAATAATTTCTTTAATTTTAAGCTTTCAGTTTTCTAGTAACTCTGAATGAAGGCATTCAAGTTGACTTTCCAGTTAATGTCCAGGACTTCTTCAAACTCACAGAGTCTATTTTTATACCTGTTCTCCACTGCAAAATTCTTAACTAAACTGTATAAGTAATCATCTGCTAACCTTTAACACTAAATAATAATATATATCAATCAATATGTGAATTATAGCATAATGTGTTAATCATTTATAAAGGTGACATCTTACTGAAATATATTTTATATTTAATAAATCTATTTGGATCCAATAAAATTATTGCATATTGAATTATTCTGAATTTTTACTGCCTTTATATCACAGATGAAAGCAAACAGAATACAAAATTTAATTTGCAAGCCACATGTGTTAAGCCATATAAATGTAAATAAAGCAAAAACAAGTAAAACAATCTGCATATACATTCAATTAATACTGCTTATTATCAACAATCAGTATTAATTACTCCTAACACTAAGTATTAAAAGTAAATTTAAATATGTCTTAGGTGTAAGATGCCATATCCAGAAAATACATAGCTCTCTTAATAACATGCTTTTGCAAATAAAGCATTTGAAAAATTTTGATAACATATATTAACATTTTCATTAGGTACTGATATGATCATATTCTTTGCTATTTTTCCTTCTTTTTCCATGCTTATTTTCTCCTTATTACTCAATTTTGTATATGTGTGCTTTTTTGCATGTTGGGCTTTATTAACTTACCAGTTAGTTTAACTTTTTTAAAACAAATAATATCTGATACACAAACTTATTAAACTTTATATTAATAATCTATCACAAATTTGTGTTTATATCATTTCTTAATACTGTTGTTTCCATTTAATTTTTGATATTTATCTTTTTGAACTGAGACAAAATTTATTTTTAATTTAAAAATTTTTTACTGATAAAAGGTCTTAGTATTAGGTATATAGCATAATGATTCAGTATTTTATAGAGTATACTTCCATTTAAAGTTATTATAAAATGACAGTTATATTTTCCTGTGCTATACACTGTATCCTTATTCTCATTTATTTTACAAAAGCTTAATTTGTATCTCTTAATCATATACCATTACCGTCCCCTTCCCCATTTCTCTTCCCTCACTCCTAACCACAACTTCGTTCTCCTTATCAGTGGGTCTATTTTTGTTCTGTCATATATTCATATTTGTTCTTGTTATTTTGTTGCTAAGTCATATCTGACTCTTTGCAACCTCATGGACTGTAGCTCATCAGACTCCTCTGTTCATGGGATTTCCTAGGCAAGAATACTGGAATGGGTTGTCATTTCCTTCTCCAGGGGATCTTCCCAACTCAGGGATCAAACCCAGATCTCCTGCTTGGCAGGCAGATTCTTTACCACTGAGCCACCTGTATATATTCATATACATTCACGTTATTTTTCAGATTTCACATGTAAGTGATAACAGAGGATTTGTCTTTCTTTGTCTAATTTACTCCACTAAAGCCTAATACACTCAAGATCTAGCCACATGGTTGAAATGACAGAATTTCATTCTTTTTTATGGCTGAGCAATAATCCGAACATCTGCTTTATTAATTACACCAAACCCTTTGACTGTGGATCACAAAAAACTGTGGAAAATTCTTCAAGAGATGGGAATATCAGACCACCTTACCTAACCCCTGAGAAATTTGTATGCAGGTCAAGAAGTAACAGTTAGAACCAGATATGGAACAATGGAATGGATTCCAAATTAGGAAAGGAGCATGTCAAGGCTGTACATTGTCACCTTGATTATTTAAGTCACATGCAGAGTGTGTGTGTGAAAGTTGCTCAGTCATGTCCAACTCTTTGCAACCCCATGGACTATAGAGTCCATGGAATTCTCCAGGCCAGAATATTGGAGTGGGTAGCCTTTCCCTTCTCCAGGGGATCTTCCTAACCCAGGGATTGAACCCAAGTCTCCTGCATTATGGGTGGATTCCTTACCAGCTGAGCCACTAGGGAACTCCTATATGCAGAGTACATCATGCGAAATACCAGGCTAGATGAAGCACAAGCTGGAATCAAGATTGCCAGGAGAAATATCAATAACCTCAGATATGCAGATGACACCACCCTATGGCAGAAAACGAAGACGAACTGAAGAGCCTATTGATGAAAGTGACAGAGGAGAGTGAAAAATCTGGCTTAAAACTCAAAATTCAAAAAATGAAGACCATGGTATCAAGTCCCATCACTTAATGGCAAACAGGAGGAGAAACATTGGAAACAGAGACAGATTTATTTTCTTGGGCTCCAAAATCACTGTAGATGGTGACTGCAACCATGAAACTAAAAGAGCCTAACTCCTTGGAAGAAAAGCTATGACCAACCTAGACAGCATGTTAAAAAGCAGAGACGTTATTATACTGACAAAGATCCATCTAGTCAACACTATGGTTTTTCCAATAGTCATGGATGTGAGAACTCGACCATAAAGAAAGCTGAGCATCAGAGAATTGATGCTTTTCAACTGTGGTGTTGGAGAAGACTCTTGAGAGTCCCTTGGACTGCAAGGAGATCCAACCAGTCCATCCTAAAGGAAATCAATCCTGAATATTCATTGGAAGGACTGATGCTGGAGCTGAAGCTCTGATACTTTGGGCACCTGATACGAAGAACTGACTCATTGGAAAAGACCCTGATGCTGGGAAAGATTGAAGGCAGGAGGAGAAGGAGATGACAGAGGATGAGATGGTTGGATGGCATCACCAACTTGATGAACATGAGTTTGAGTAAGCTCTGGACGTTAATGATGGACAGGGAGGCTTGGCGGGCTGCGGTCCATGGGGTCACAGAGTCGGACACAGCTGAGTGACTGAACTGAACTGCATAGGTATATATACCACATCTTCTTTATGCATTTATCTGTGGTGGGCACTTGGGTTGTCTCCATATCTTGATTATTATAAAGAATGCTGCTATTCACGATGTTTCAAGTTTTCTTTTGTTTGTTTCTGCATTTATAACCAAGAGTGGAATTTCTAGATGATACGGTAGTTTTAGTTGATTTTTGGTTTTTTAAGGACCCCACATACTGTTTTCCACAGTGGCTGCACTATCTTTGGGATTGCCTTAGTTTGGGATTTATTTTAGAATCTATCTTAGTTTCCATCTCTCTTCCATGCAGTTTTTTCTTCCGTTTTCCTCTTGCATTTCACAAAGGTTCACACCAATGAGTTTATTTGCTTATTTCTTTGAAAGTTTTTTCAACTTGTGGGCAATCAGAAATTTAGATCACATTAGGTATGATGAGGGTGTAGGTTTTATGTACTTGTCTTTCTTCTTTTTAAACTATTGTGTTCTAATAAAAAATTAAATTTTGGGGGTGTTGAGATTAATAGCTATCATTGCCTAAGCTACTCCTACTATTTACTAGATTTTGTAGCTGTGTAGGAAAAAAAAATCTGAAAGCTAGACTTAGAAGCAGGAAGTGTAAAGACAGATTTAATTTCTCTTCTTTGTTAAATTTTTTTCCTTATATCATGAATTCTTTTTTAATAAAGCTCTTACTGTTAAGGAGATGGATATTCTCAAATAGACAGTGGATTGGCTGTACTTTGGTTCTAGATAGGGTTTCATAGTCCAAAAAGATGAAAGAAAAAATAAAAATAAAATGAAAATATCTTAATTGGTATTGTTATAGAAATCAAGTTTCACAAATACACATACACACATATGTGTGTATACATGAAATACATGTCACTATAGCTGTCCAAGTACGCCCCCCATAATTAATTGATTTTTTTGGTATATCTTCCAAAGAACAAAAACAACATTTTTCAGAACTCATTTCTTAGATTAAGTATCAAAACGGCTCATAGTAAGTACCCTACTCGTGGTTCCAGTTGTAAACAGCTCCGTTTAGAAGTACATCTATCATCCTCCTCCTTGTATAAATCAGGTACCAGGCAAGAAATATCAGATCAGATCAGATCAGTCGCTCAGTCGTGTCCGACTCTGCAACCCCATGAATTGCAGCACGCCAGGCCTCCCTGTCCATCACCAACTCCCGGAGTTCACTCAGACTCACGTCCATCGAGTCAGTGATGCTATCCAGCCATCTCATCCTCTGTCATCCCCTTCTCCTCTTGCCCCCAATCCCTCCCAGCATCAGAGTCTTTTCCAATGAGTCAACTCTTCACATGAGGTGGCCAAAGTACTGGAGTTTCAGCTTTAGCATCATTCCTTCCAAAGAAATCCCAGGGATGATCTCCTTCAGAATGGACTGGTTGGATCTCCTTGCAGTCCAAGGGACTCTCAAGAGTCTTCTCCAACACCACAGTTCAAAAGCATCAATTCTTCGGCGCTCAGCCTTCTTCACAGTCCAACTTTCACATCCATACATGACCACAGGAAAAACCATAGCCTTGACTAGACGGACCTTTATATGGTGCATTGAAACTGGGTGTTTGGAAGAGCACTTTAAAGAAAGCATTACTGATTCATAGGGAGGCATTAAAGCGACCTACAGAGGATAGTATGTTACTCTAGGGATAAAAAGAACAAAAAGTCTTCACAGTATCTAGCAAATGAGATGGCTTTATAGCATAAACTACCTGGCACAAACCAAGGCTGTCTGTTCAGAGAAAAAGCAATAGCGAAACAAAGCAAAACAAAGCAAAACAAGTATCAACTGCCAGGCAGAGAAACAGGAAAATAATCATCCAAAATCCAGTCATCTACCTTTCTTCTCTATCTCCCATCTCCTGCTAGCTCTTTTGATTAGTCAAACTGAACAGAAAATTGGAAAGAAAATCACCAGAATGATGAAGTTCAGACAATCCACACCCTAGGGATCAGTAGATCTAGAGAGGGGAAGAGATACTGTATATCCATACAAGCTTGTATTATGGAAAAGCTCACTGTGAAGATCATAACATCAAACAAAGTAGAAGCTCTGAGCAGAAGACAGTTTTGCAATAAAAATAAGCAGTGTTTCCCCATGCTGCACCAATGAATATTGCCATCAGATATGTTTTACATCCTCATTCTTTTTCTGTTTTGCACTTCCATCCAGTATTCCTTTAAATTTATGACTGAAGACAGCATACTCATTTGCAAGCTAATAGGACTGGTGATAGGTAATATGTGATTAGAACTGGAAATGAAAGTGCAATAATAGTATAGCAAAACCGGTTCAAACTCTCCCACTTTATTTTGAACAGACTAACTTCTAAGGCAAAAAATATACTTTGAATTTTGGTTTGCTAATCATTCAGTGGGGGGGAAAAAAAAAAAAACTTTCATGCTCTCTCAACAATGGAAAAGTAACTAACTTTCCAGGATAAAAAAATGTGTTCACTGTCTAACATTTTTACACTGAAGATGACGATGAGAAGAAGGCATTTTGTGGCATATAATAGCCATATAAATTCTATGTGACCCATTACCATGTGATTTTCAGTTAGAGTTATTTTCAATCCATCAATGATTAAGAGCAGAAGAAAGAAAAATGATATTAAGATTTGGGAAGCTGGTGACAGAAAAAAGTTGTTGTTATAACCTAGATTTGGGATACTGTACTCTCGTCATGTGTTCTCAGTCCTAATAATTAGTGTATTTACTATATAGTTATCCTGTTTTACTACCTCTTAATTTATTTTATTTTCATCTCTCAAACATCTTTTTTTATATAAAATTGATTTGGGTCAGAAAAGTATGGACAGTCTGCACTCAGCAAAACATTACAAGCTGATAAGCAGATGTTTGCCACAGCGAGAAGAATCTGACGAACTGTGATGAGAACATGCTAACTCAGATGACAAGTAAGGCAGAATGCTTTCCATGAAGTGGGATATGGAATATACCTAACAATGCTTATAGAGAAAACGAGAGACAAAGCTGGGACATTTAAAGTAATGTCCCATCTTCAATCTTTCTTTTATTGATAAGATAATTTCCCCTCCATTTCTGTGTTTTTGTGGACAATGCAGCGTGGTCAGAGAGTAATTCTGCTGTGAGCATGATTGTTTCCCTTTCAGATGCTGTTCTATATTACATTCCATTCAGGAAAGAATATGTTCCTCTTCTATATCACTAAATGAACTTTTCATCTGAAGGAAAAATACAGAAGTCATGGATTAGAATAAAGAAGAGAAGTTTAGACTATTATTTGTCTAGTGAATCCATTCCAACAGCATCATGTCATAAATAGTTGTTACATTTTATCAAACAATTGATAAAAGAATTATCCAAGGATAAAAATCTCAGATGTTATTCCATTTAAATAGTACTTCAAATACACAAATGTTCCAAGGCTTTTTTTTTTTTTTTTTTTTACTAACAACAGTGTACATTCTTTGTGGTTTGTGTGGGTGAGTGTGTGTGTGTATGTGAAGTGCACTACTCATAAAGAATTATGAGCACTTCAACTTTCCTTGGAGATGTTTAGGTGCAAAAAAGCTATTCACCATTTTACCTTTTGCATTTCACTGGAGATTTTTATATTTTTATTGGTTATATAGGGATGCATCTTGACACAACAAAGTTTCTCCAAAATTGTTTTCATGTATCAATAAGTTGGGTAGATAACTAAAGAGGAGAAACTATATTTTATTATATAAAGACAATTTAAATATGTGTGTATGTATATATTTTTTTTCTTTCTCTCTCTCTCACACACACACACACACACATATAGAGAGACATGAGACAGGAGACTGAGCTAATTCATTTTTACTGCTGCTGCTGCTGCTGCTGCTAAGTCGCTTCAGTCGTGTCCGACTCTGTGCGACCCCATAGATGGCAGCCCACCAGGCTCCCCCGTCCCTGGGATTCTCCAGGCAAGAACACTGGAGTGGGTTGCCATTTCCTTCTCCAATGCGTGAAAGTGAAAAGTGAAAGTGAAGTCGCTCAGTCGTGTCCGACTTTTAGCGACCCCATGGACTGCAGCCTGCAGAGGAAAATGAACTTAGGTTTTACTCAAAGCAAAACCAACTATAGCAACATGATAGACCTAGCCCCCGAGAAGCCACTGTGTCTCACAATATATTTAAATTAAACACTGCATCAGAAGCTCCCTGCAGATAGTTTAGACACTAACATCTAATTAAGTGGGGCTTCCCACGTGGCACAGTAGTAAAGAATCCGTCTGCCCATCCAGGAGACAAAGGAGACACAAGAGATGTGTGTTTCATCCTAGGGTGGAGAAGATCACCAGAAGTAAGAAATGGCAGCCCACTCCAGAATTCTTGCCTGGAGAATCCCATGGACAGAGGAGCATGGCGGGCTACAGTCCATGGGGTCACAGAGTCGGACACGACTGAGCACACAGCATGCATGCACATCTAATAAAGCAAAAATAAATTACTAAAAAATTAAATGAGTTAAATAATTAGTGCTGCAACATATTAGAAGGGTATCTTATTAATGAGATGAACAGTATTCTATTTATTTCAAAATAAAAATGGAGATATGGATAACTGAATAGCAAGGGAAGTTAAAAGTTGTCATAAAGTATGAACCTGCATTGCATATTTCTTTTTCTGAAAATGAATTAGACAATATTAATAGTAGATCATGAAAAGAAATAGAAAATGAAAGAATTGTGCTGACTTAAAAAACCAACACTCCAGCAACAAATTCTATCATGAGAATATCACCTTTCAAATGTAAAACAAAGAATGAATTCAGGTACTGGGAATGACATACTTAGCCTTCAAGCAAGGTTTCCATGCCAGTTCTAGTTTAATCCAAGTCATTGCAGCAGCTAAATGTCAAGGGCATGTGACAGCTATTCCAGGATTGATGTGCCATGAGCTGGCTACCTCACTTCACCAGCTCTTTGCAGACAGGTGTTTAACTCATAAAAATCATATTTAAAATGCTGGGCCAAGATCACTTAGATGTAGGATATTCCCTTCTTAGCAACCAAATAATAGCATGCATTTAAATTAAAGAAAACGTAATTGATTAAGGGTTTGTACAGCCTGTATAAATGAAGGGAAAAAAAAAATACAACCAAACTATCTGAACTATGCCCTGAACTATCTGAACTATTTTAATTTTTATTAAAAATAAAATCAAGAATAATATTGCAATTCTGTTCAGGGGCTTCAGCTTATCTCACTTTTACAGACATTCCCCACCACCGCCCCCCACTACTAACTCAGATTATCTAAACATGGGTGAACTGTGACTTCTGTAAAACATATTGTCTGACTGGATGTTGGATGTTAGAGTTTAAGACTTTGCAAGAATATATGAAATGTATCAGTTACTGGTCCTAATGAGGAATAAGAGCAGAGAAATGTTAGATAATGGTCAAGAGATTTTCTTGACCAAACTGAGATTTTCTAAAGTAGAAATTTCTACTGGATATCTAGAGTAGAATTTCCCTGTGATGTTGGCAGATTAGTATACAACAATGACTTCCAAATGATTTCCAAAAGAAGATAGTTTTACATGGCCTGTCTAAAACAAGCACTTCATCAAATATGGTCCACACATTTTCACTGATTATTTTCTGCATTACCAGTAAGGTCACATTTATTTGACCTGTTTTTGGATTAATATGACTAAACATTTTTTCTCATCTCTTGATAGTAATTGCATAAAAAATTATCTATCTTCAGTTTATTGCCATAATGCTACTTGCAGAAGAAACAGTTCACACTGTGTGAATTCTAATATTCTGCAAATGAACTGGAACTTAAAAATTCAGAGGGAGAATCTGAAATTCAGTGGTCTCCTAGCCCAGCTTCTGGTAATTACCATTATATTCAGGAAAGAATTCAGAATGTAAAGTTAGGTCAAAGCTATTCTCTGTAACAGTAGCAATGAAATATAATAGAAAGTTGCAAGCATACTACCTTCACATACATGCCGAAGTGTGGAATCCAATATATATTTGCCCTACAGAGACACTGTTCAAATGATGCATTCACCCGCTTGTACTCATCACTGCCATGTGGACCTTCAAACCTTCTCCTGGGCTATATACCACTCCTGAAATTGTGCCTTCTCACCTATTTTTATCTCAACCCCCTTACACAACCTATAATCATAGGTTAATGATCCAGTGGATGGATATCCTAAAACCTGTACTTTAACCCTGGATCTGCTGAGGTGCAATAGGTCAGGTAAAATCTAGAAAACTCAAAGGTTAAATTATTATCAGCATGCAAAAAGTTCCAGTCACAATCTCTATTTTTTTGTTGTTGTTGTTTTTGATTTAGACACAGAAGATGAAAATCAAAAGTAGTTTTTGGAAAGGAAAACTTACACATACAAGCACACTATGAAACTAGAAAAAGAAAACCAATTTTCACCCAAACATTGTGCACTAAAGGGAGAAATCTCAAACGACCCAGGAAAAAGATGAAATTCAGTCCAGTAGAGACTGGTTTTCTATTCTGCAGTAAGTTAGCAAGGCATTCATGTGACTTACACTCCACAGTGTTGGAGATGGCAAGAGCTAAAAGATTTTAGTTAATGAATTTATATGAATTTGGATATTTTATTGAATATTTCAAAAACAAAACAATTAGATACTAAATTAAAATTTAACATTGTAATATGATTATACAATATATTTAGAAAGTATCAGGATGCTTAACCAGAAAACTGTGTTTGTCCCAACAGTTCGTGTATATTCAAATGTAATTTGGATAAAAAATTAGCATCAGAAGGGTCTATTTTTGGAACATCGTGAAAAAATAAACTAAGAAATATAGTGTTCTAGAAATTCCAGGTGAAGATTTAGCTTTCCTATTTGTGCTGAAACTTATTTTACTTTAGTACTGGACAAATTAAAAAGGAAACAAACAAAAAATCACTTTGGATTAACTTTAGAGAAATTTGACTCCAATTTGTGTAAGAAGTCCTCTGCTTCATTGTGTTTCTCTACTCTCATTCAGAATTACACCAATTAAAAAATTCTGTTAGATGTAGTGAAATTAAATTCAATCATATTTATTTTTTAGCTATCTAAAGATACATGTTATTTATCTCAATTGCTTGTAAATGACTACACTGATTTCAAGAAGCAAACTTCAGCATCTCCTCGTTTAAGAGAAAAAGCTGAGAATCTTAGACCACATGGATGCTGTTTATCCAACTAACTACAAATATTTATTAAAAACCTATTGTTTGCCAAATAATGTAAAAGCTCTTAACAAATGAAAATTCAAAGGACACTCCACCAACAAACTGTTCAAAGGAGTGGAAATATAAACACACGAAATTGTCATTATAATGTACTAAAATTCATAACACCAGAAAATTATGGGAGAAATTATATTGCTTGGTTGGGAGGTGTTTTTCAACAGGAATGCAACTAGTATTTTGGGTGGAATGATTTCCCTGTACTCTTTAGACACTGTTCCTTAAACACTGTAAAATTTAGGCTTCCAGTAGAACTCTGCAATCATTATGACATACATGGTAATAACTCATAAAGCCCCCATTCATGTTTCCAAGCACCTCCCAGTAACAATGGGGAGAACCACTGTTACTAGGTATGTCTATGGATGCTGTCAAAGCTATCAATATCAATTCTATGAAAGGCAAGAACCTAGGAACCCATTTAGGTTTATCCAGATTGTCATGTGTTCATGTAAGGCTATACTGCTCATGAACAGCTTACTTAAAAGGCAAATTACATGTTAAGATACCTGTAATTCACTGTGAAACATTTCAGCAGAGGCAGCATGGTATAATATATAGTAATGTTAATGATTTGCACTTAAATCCTAGGTGCAGTCATTTGAATTAATCAAGAATTCACACAACAAATATTTTTAGGTATCCTTCTTATCAGAAAGTCAGTTATCTTTAGTTCCTATCAACACAAGAGGCTTTGCTGAATTACTGGAAGCCTAAACAAATGGATGGTCAGTCATGGAACTAATGGTGGTCAACACAGTGGACAGGCTGAAATATTTTAGAGACCCTTCCCATCCTTGCAAAATAGGAATGATTTCTATGGCAAACTGCTAATCAAGTCATGGCTGGTGCAGACACTGGAGAACTTTGAAAAGGGCAAGATTCCGCTATTTTACTATAAGTTCCCAACTATGCTGTAATGAAAGCTGCCTCAAAGCAAATTCTGTCACACATACCAACATTTATTAAACAATCACTCCTCAGCAAGGAGACACAAACAGTTTATATTCTGCCAGCTATATTACTTTTCAGTCTCTTTTTTTTTATGTTCTCTGATCAACTCTTTTCATGAAAGATTCTCTAGAGTCAGATCAGACAGTATTCCAGAGGAGGAACTCCATTACATTGCATGGCAAGCATCAGGGAGCCAGAAATTCTTCTAAACAGATAGAGGCACAGGCACACACAGGACTCAAGCTTCGGGTACCAGATGTTTCAGGACGCTTACCACCTGGTCCTACGGGGCGGGGGAGTATCCGACGCACATATCTTGAATATCACTAATTATTCCAAGATGCTGTGTTAACAGTTCCACACTCAACACGAGCAGTAATAGGCTACTAAACTTGGACACGACTGAGCGACTGAACGACAACAAATTTGCAACAATGACAATTTCTAGGATTTTATTTTATTTTAAAAGTCAAAAAATGTTGATATAGATAACAGAGGCTCTGGAAATTCCCTTATAAAAAAATAGTAGCTGATCACTTATGGAATATGGCTCAGGAAAACTGTATCTAGAGATGAAATGGAGACTAAATTTTATAAATATGTATATACACACATGTATATGAATATTATACTTGTATATGTTGAATTATGTTAAAATAAATTATTGAGAACATAGAAACACTTTAGAGTTAATCCCTAATATTCCTGTATCCAGTCATACAGGTGAGCAATTTAGTTGTCTAATGCAAAATAAAAGAATGCTTTTAGACTATATTTATCTATGTCTTCAGTGAAACTTTCTTATACATTGGAATCAAACATCTTAAAAAACATAAAACTGAAAATTCACCAAAGTTGCTAAATAGCTTGAATGACTTTTTTGAGTATGCTACCTAATAAATAAATGTGCAGTAGAATGTGGCCTTGGTCTTAATAACATGGAAGTAAGACTGTAGAGAAATAGCCTGCACTTATCTATCTTTAACTAGAAACTAAAAGAACTCTAGATATGCAAAACAAATTCCTTTAATATTAGCTTTCCTATTTTGTTGGTGTAGACTTCCTCAGATTTCCATATCAAAAAAAAAAATTTTTTTCCCATGTTCTTGGGCTCTACCTCCCTACTCCTTCTCCTAATCCTATAAACAAAACTGAATCTTACTACTGACAAAATACTCTCTAAATCCTGTCCCTATTAAATAATTTGTATTATTCATTTTACCTCCTAACTTTGAAAGAGAATTTTCTATCAGTTGATCTGTATTCTTTGCCTTCTCACAGTCCTTCCTAGGTGTCTTAAACAAACAATTCTACTGAAATTTCTCCCCAGGTTATCCTAGTTATTAGCTTTGATGACCTCCTCTGTGTCTTTATCTAAAAATTTCTCCTCAACTTCCCACACTGTTTACCACTGTAGTCTTGCAATGTTTGTCTTTTTCCCAGTCTTAAACCTTATGTAATCTTGCTAACCTCTTCTACAATTCAGGCTAGTGCTTTTCAGTTTATTTTTTAACTTTGGAATGTAAGAACCCAAAACTTATCCTGCCTATTTATTTATTTATGTATTTGTATTGTGGTAACATTGGTTTACAACATCATGTAAGTTTCCTGTGTATAGCATTACATTTCTACTTCTATATACATAATAGCATACTTAACACCAAAAATTTAATTTCCATTTCTCACGTGTTTTTCAATTTTATTTCCCAATTGCTCTTCCATTTCCACCCCTGAAATCTTAGTATCCCCAAGTCTTTTAATCTTATAATAATTTTCTATATTTTATCTTATCTTACCAACAACAAATCGGGCTTTCCTGATAGCTCAATTGGTAAAGAATCCACATGCAATTCAGGAAACCTGAGTTCGATCCCCGGGTTGGGAAGATCCCCTGGAGAAGGGAAAGTCTACCCACTCCAGTGTTCTGGCCTGGAGAATTCCATGGACTGTATAGTCCATGGGGTCACGAGGAGTTGGAATGATTGAAGGACTTTCATTTCACTTCACTTCACCAACACATCAGCAAAAATGGTTTTAACTCTCAACACCATGAAAGCTTTTACATTATCTCCTACTTCTTTATTTCCAGACTGGCCATCTCCATTGCCAAGCCTTTAAAACTTAAAACAAACAAACATACACACACAACCACCAGAGTATATGATTTCTTACCTATGTCTGTTTTAAATGTCCAGCCTGCCCAGCAGTTTCCAGGAGTCCCCTGTAGTCTACAGGGGATAAGAAACATCTCTGTAAATATAATACCTTGGGTAACTATGTCTAGAATTCTATGATTGGACGTGATAACTGAATAAAACATTTGAGAATTGAGGCAAGATTGCTAATGAAGATGCATTTTTAGTAGTAACTGATATCTCTTAAATGCCTCCTGAGGTGGATATGTCCTGCTAACTACAAAATTCATTCTATTAAGTAGGCAGTAAAAGGTAAGGTAGTATCAGAAGGAGCCTTCCCTTTTCACTCCATCCCAAGGCAACCCTCAAGGTCTTCTCTAATTAAAAGCTGAAAAAAAATGTATTTAAAGGACATATGCCTGAAAGGCTACCAAATTAGAATTTTCAGTGTTTTCAGATCTTGCTCTGCTCTTTCTTCTGCCACAAACCTTCTCCCCTTTAATTTTCTTTGTCAGAGAATGTCATTACCACTCATCACATCCACCAATATAGAAAACTGCTTTGCCTTCTGCTCTCGTTTTCATCATTCCAGATATAATTGTTCACCAATTTTGTTAACTTTACTTTTTAAAAAATTCTACTTCCTCTGCATTTTAAGGGGTAATTTCTTAATGTAGATACTCATTACTGTAATAAGTTTGAATAATAATAATCACAATGAATAAGAGGGTATAATTCATTGCTCCTCCTTTATATACCATCCCCTGACCATGGAGACTTGTCATATTTTCAGAAATATTATCTTATTTAAAAAGTATGTGGAATACCTCCAGTTAAAATGTGCCAATAGTTAAAAAGTTATTTAACAAATTAAGTTCAAATTTCTTGTTTGTTCTCTGTAGCTCCTAACTCTTTGTGTGCAAATCTCACTCTGATGTCATGTCTCAGCTTAAGTACTTCCTCCAAACTGACATTTTCCCCCATATTAGGAAACAATCTCTCCCTCTTCTTAATGCCTTAGAATTTATTTTTATTTTTCTCATCATGCTTTTCACTTTCAATCTTATGCTATAACTGTTTATGTGCACATCCTATGTACAATATGCAAGTCAAATACGTAAGTCAAAATGGTGAGCGTCTTCAATTTTCTTTGTTGTTCAGCCTCTCAGTCGTGTCCGACTCTTTGCCACCCTACGGACTGCAGCATGCTAGGCTCCCCTCTCATTCACCATCTCCCAGAATTTGCTCAAATTCATGTCTATTGAGTCAGTGATGCTAATTGTCTTAATGTACTAATAATCTGATGAATTAATAAATCAATGTTTAATTCTATATTTGGAACATACATATATAGGCTTAGAATTATTACAGTGAGAGCAGATTGGTATTGCTCAGAGATACAGAGCAGGTGCATAAGTAGAAAACTGTAGACAGAGACCAGTCGGGAGGCTACTAAAATACTCCTGGCAAAAGGTCATGAACAAATACATGAAAAAGTATGACTCTTATCTCATTGTATTTTACTATTCAGCTGCTTAAAGAGAAATATCCTTATTATAAATTGCCTCATAAATTTAAAGAACTGAAATCATTAAGCGTGGAAAGTTGACTCTAGTAAATTACACAGGTCCTGGCTGTCATTCTAAGATGGGAAGTTCTGAGGAAATGCCATATTTTCTGAAGTTATATATCTTAGTAACTAAATGAGGACTGCAGTGGGAAATCATCACTCTGTCTCAAACTCTGTAACTCTGTATAGCCTGGCTCATCTTTTTTTTTTTTTTTTTTTTGCATTTCACAGTAAGTAAAAAAACTGAAAGACTGGGTTGATGACTGTTATATCACAACCATTAAGAGGAAATAAGGCAAACTGTCCATCAAAGGAGTGACAACAACAAAAAAGAAATTATCGAGTTTCAAAACATCCAAAACTGATAGCCTTAGTAGCACAGTCATTTTCCAGTGGTCTACCCTTCAAATTTCATGTTCTAATAAGTAAAAAGGCCAAGCAGATGGCCACTGGTCTGGAAAAAAAAATCACCCCGGAAGTTTCATAAGTGTGATGTTTCTGAGTTGTATATATTATCTACCCACATTTTTCATACGGATAGTGTATGATCAAGCCACTCAAGATGGCTGTTCTCTTGCTCTCTATACACCCCAGTGCCTCATCTATATCCTACTCACCTAACTAATCTTTTACATACTTGCTCCAGACCCCAACTAATGACCGGTCTAACTTCAGCCACTGTGATAGATTGTGTCCCCCTTCTGGTTTCCCAAGAAAATGATGAGCTAACCTGACATTGATTCACATATAATTGTTTACCTTCCCTGCTCCCTGCCCCCGAGCGAAGGCTGCCCCCATGCCCTGCCCACCTTCTGCAGCACACAGTGGAGGATTGCTCCAAGACCTTGCTTTAGACATGTAGGCTTCCTCAGCCGTTAAACCACTGATGGCTCTGCTGTTGACCCCTAGCCCTCTTCTTGGGCTTGTGGGCCACCTGCATGGTGCAGCCCAACTGATAGGATATGCATTAAATATTTCTGCTATAATACTGAAGGCAGCTGGCTCTATTGAACTAGATACAGCATACTCAAAATGTTACACAAGAGCATAGAAGCAAATAAAAGCTGCATGAGTATTCAAATAAAACAGTAAACTAGAATTGTAAATTTGCATGGAAATGCTTCCTTCCATGGGCTTCCCAGGTGACTCTGTGGGTAAAGAATTTGTCTACAATGCAGGAGATACAAGAGATGCAGTTTCGGTCCCTGGGTCAGGAAGATCCCCCTGTCGGAGGGCATGGCAACCCACTCTAGTATTTGTGCCTGGAGAAATACATGGACAGAGGAGCCAGGAGGGCTACAGTCCATAGGGTCAGAAAGAGTCAGACATGACTGAACCACATAAACACACTTCCTACCATATATAATATATCACTGATCCAGAGCCAAATTTAAAATTCAAGTATCAAAAAAAAAAAAAAAATCAAGTATCCATTTTTTAAATTATACTGCATTATAGAGTAGCTAATACTAAGAGATATATCAGTTACCTATGCCCACTCTGTATTTCTACTGTTTCACTGGAATCAGGGAAAGAGCAGAACTATAACCAGAATAGAGTGATACCTCTCTAATTCCTTCTACAAAAACAAAAACAAAACAAAACTCTTATCTTCTGGTTTCAAAGACAGTGCCAGGCTTCCACCAAATGCTAAAACAGTGCTATATCATTATCATATATCTCATTTAAAGATCTTTCTTTTCCATCATCTTAATGTTTATGGTGGTTTCAACCACCATCTCCCAAGAGATAATCTACCATTTGAACCATTCCCCCACTTTTCCTATTAAAATATAGCTGCAAATGTTTTGCTTTCTTACCTATAGGAGAAATCTCTTGAACAGACGAGAAGCTTAATAAAGTCCTCTCAAAGGCATCAGGTTTCAATCCCTGCTGCTGCTGCTAAGTCGCTTCAGTCGTGTCAGACTCTGTGCAACCCCATAGGCTCCTCCGTCCCTGGGATTCTCCAGGCAGGAACACTGGAGTGGGTTGTCATTTCCTTCTCCAATGCATGCAAGTGAAAAGTGAAAGTGAAGTCGCTCAATCATGTCCGACTCCTATCGACCCCATGGACTGCAGCCTACCAGGCTCCTCCATCCATGGAATTTGCCAGGCAAGAGTACTGGAGTGGGTTGCCATTGCCTTCAATCCCCAGGATCTGTAAATATTATTTTAAAGAAAAATGTCATTGCAGATATGATTCAGTTAAAACTCTGGATATAGGAAGTTATCCTAGTTTACCTGAGTGGGCCTTAAAGACCATAGCAAGTATCCTTATAAGAGAGAAACAGACGGAGGTTCAACACTATATACAAATGAAGGCAGAGGTCCATGCAGTCAAAGCTATGGTTTTTCCAGTAGTCATGTATGGATGTGAGAGTTGGACTGTAAAGAAAGCTGAACACTGAAGAATTGATGCTTTTGAACTGTGGTGTTGGAGAAGACTTTTGAGAGTCCCTTGGACTGCAAGGAGATCCAACCAGTCCATCCTAAAGAAATCAGTCCTGAATATTCTTTGGAAGAACTGATGCTGAAGCTGAAACTCCAATACTTTGGACACCTGATGGGAAGAACCGACTCATTGGAAAAGATCCTGATGCTGGGAAAGATTGAAGGCAGGAAGAGAAGGGGACAATAGAGGATGAGATGGTTGGATGGTATGACAGACTGAATTTGAGCAATTTGTACATGAATTTGAGCAATTCTGGGAGTTAGGGATGGACAGGGAAGCCTGGCATGTGGTAGTCCATGATGTCTCAAAGAGTCAGACACGACTGAGCAACCAAACTGAACTGAACAAATGAAGGCAAAATTTAAAGTGACTCAGTTCAGAGAAAGGAACAGCAGTAGTAACCAAAGCTGCAAGAGGCAAGGAATGGAATCTTTTAGAGAGCCTCAAATGGATGCAACCCTTTCTACATCTTAATTTTAAACCTCTGAACTCCAGATATGGAAAATAATAAATTCTTTCTGTTATACACCACCAGGTTGGGATAATTTGTTACAACAGCCCCAGGAAATGAATATAATAATTTAATTAATAAATCCCAGCTAACTGGGTCAGGATATCTTGCCCCTGAAAGAAATGTATCAAAATGATGTACTCCTAGAGAAAAATCTCTAACTTAATGGACTATATTTCATATTGTTGGGAGTTTAGCTATGTTACTCACAAGTGTAAGAGAGTTTCTGAGTTGGAAGACTGTGAAGTCAGTAGGTATCACCTAAACCTCTTCATACAATCAAGTTTGGAAATAGTCAATCTTATAATAGTATCTTAAAGTATCTTTAACTCTTCAAACAGTTTATCTTTTTTCCCCTGTTATTTTTTTCTTTCAAACTCAAAATAGCAAAAGCACTAAGTTAATAGCCAACTATTGGAGTAAAGATCCTGAAGAGTTTAAGGCACAAGATCACTCCAGCAGCATTTGAACATTACACACCAGCTAAATCCTACCAGATATTAACTCAGAATACAGGCTGCGTTCTCCAATTAGAAGAGTGATCTATCTTGCAGAATGAAATCTAGTGAATCAGAACTACCTGGATATCATAAGAGCCAAGGTTCACTTTAAACAATTAGATCTAAGGAAGATAAAATGAGAAGACAGAAAACATACTTTGAGAGTATTTTTTTACAGAAAGCATAATTTTTGAAGGCGTAAGATACTTTCTGTGTGTATATTTTGTAAATAAGAGAGAAACCTTTGTTAACTCTTCTTTCTTTCCCTTCTATTCATTCTTCTAACTCCTATGCCTTGAATATGTAGCCTTTTATTCATAATTTTGTGGACCTGTATACTCTCTGAGCAACTTTATTTTTTCCCCTCTTCATTTTCATGAAGATAATAGACCAGAGAGGCAGCAGTCATTTTATGTGTGCTATTACCAGATTAATAATTTAGTAAGAAGAAAATTAGAAACGTTATGTCATAATTTTGGTTGCTATTTTATTAACACTTTTTGGAGTATAGTGTTTACTCAGAAAGGAGGACTGAAATAAGAATATAGCCCATTTATGACCACAAAGAATCTGTGTAGCTACCATCTAAGTCAATGGGAATCTGGGGTTATTATACAGGTTATATCATGACTTTCCTGTGCATGTATTTTGAAATACTGCTTGAGATTTTGCTGGTTGTATGTATACCTTGATAACTTGGGATGGAATTGGTGGGTCATAGAGTACACATATCAATTTTAATAGATAATAACAAATGACTATGCCAATGTGTTTTAAAATTTATACTCCCACACTGTCTTATTTTTTTTTTTATTTTACCTATAATGACAAGCACTATTTGCTTATAATGTGCATTTTCATGTGATGGAAAAGTTAAGAAATTTATCATACATTTAATAGCCATTTGGGTATCTTCTTTTATGATGTCACTGTTCAAAATGCAAGGCAGTAACTCTCTCAGGTTGCCTACATTTTCCTATTAAAGGAATTGTTTGTATATTCTTTGTATAAAATCTCTTGGTGGCATGTATTGAAAATAATCAATCGTTGGTTAGCTATTCCCTTTTACTACTGTCTTTAGATAAACATAATTCTTATATTCAATGTGGCATAATATTAAGCTTTTCCTTTATACTTAGTATTTCTGTGTCACACTTAAGAAAACATTGCTTACCTAAAAATCATGAAGATACTCAGATTATTTTCTAGAAACATTCTTACCTTCTACAGTACTCTTTGCTTGGTTTTCGTTTTTATATGATGTAGACAACGCACTGTAACTGCATTCTGCATGGCGATTGTCTGGGGAATGGCATAAGGAAGGCACTGTTTCTTTGTCTTAGTTGCCATTCAGTTCAGTTTGGTTCAGTCGCTCAGTCCTGTCTGACTCTTTTGACCCCATGGACCGCACATGCCAAGACTTCAGACTATGCTACAAAGTTACAATAATCAAAAGAATATGGTACTGGCACAAAAAATACAAATATAGATCAATGGAAAAGGGCAGAAAGTCCAGTAATAAATCCACCTATTGTCAATTCATCTACAACAAGGGAAACAAGATTATACAATAGAGAAAAGACAGGCTTTTCAATAAATAAACTGGGAACCCTGGAGAGCTGCATTTAAAAAAAAAATGAAATTAGGACACTCTCTAACACCATACACAAAAGTAAACTCAAAATGCATTAAAAACCTAAAAGTAAGGCTAGAAACTATAAAACACTTAGCAGAAAAGATAGGTAGAACACTCTAACATAAATCCCAGCAGTATCTTTTTGGATCCAACTTCTAGAGTAACAGAAATAAAAACAAAAATAAAGAAATGGGACCTATTTAAACTCAAAAGCTTTTTCATAGCACAGGAATCCACAAACAAAATGAAAAGACAACACACAGATTGGGAGAAAATATTTGCAAACAATGAAACCAACAAGGCATTAATCACCCAAATTTACAAACAGCTCATGTGGCTCAAATTTAAAAAAAAATAATAATAAACACCCCAATCAACAAATGGGCAAAATATCTAAATAGACATTTCTCCAAAGATGACATACAGATGGCCAAGGAGCACATGAAAGGATGTTTAACATTGCTAACTACCAGAGAAGTGCAAATCAAAAGTGCAGTGAGCTATCCCTTCACACAGTCAAAATGGTCATCAAAAAGTCTACAGACAGTAAATGTTGGAGAGGGCGTGGAGAAAACGGAACCCTCCTAGACCTGGTGGGAATGGAAATTGGTACAGCCACTATGGAGAACAGCATAAAGATTTTTAAGAAACTAAAACTGGAGCTACCATATGATCCAGCAGCACCACTTCTGGGCATGTATCCAGAGAAAAACAGTTAGAAAGGACACGTGTGCCTCAGTGTCTTTGAAGCACTATTTACAGTAGCCAGGACACGGAAGCCACCTAAATATCCATCGGCAGAGAAATGGGTAAAGTAGATGCAATGTGTATGTACAATGGAATATCACTCGAGTCATTAAAAAGAATGAAATAATGCCATTTGCTGCAACCCGGATGGACCTGTAGATTATCACACTAAGTGAAGCAAGTCAGACAAATATATGATATCACTTATATGAGGGATCGAAAAAAAAAATGATACAAATGAACTTATTTACAAAACAGACACAGACCACACACTTTGAAAACTAATTCATGGTTACCAGGGAAGAAGGGTGGGGGAGACAGACTGAGTCTGGGATTGACACATACACACTGCTAGGTGGTGCAGCGGTAAAGAGTCCACCTGCCAATGCAGGGGATGCGGGAGATGCAGGCTGGATCTCTGGGTTGGGAAGATCCCCTGGAGGAGGAAATGGCAACCCCCTCCAGTATTCTTGCCTTGGAAATTCCAAGAACAGAGGAGCCTGGTGAGCTACAGTCCATGGGGGTCACAAAACTTTGGACACAGCTGAGTGACTGAGCATGCATATTGAAAATAGATTACCAACAGGGATCTACTTCAAAGGACAGGGAACTCTGCTCACTGCTCTGTGATAACCTAAATGGGAAAAGAATCTGAGAAGGAGTAGATATACGTATAACTAAATCACTTTGCTATGCACCTGAAACTAACACAACATTGTTAATCAACTATATCTCAATATAAACTAAAACTTTAAAAAAGGCATTTCCCATTAAAGTCTATGATAATGAAAGCCCTGTATGAGTTGGCTCCAATTGTTGTTTTGTTTTTTTTTTTTCCTACTTCAGTTTCACTGGGGGCTTCCCTTTGGCTCAGCAGATGGTAAAGAGTCTGCCTGCAATGCGGGAGGCCCAGGTTCGATCCCTGGGTAGGGAAGATCCCCTGGAGAAGGGAATGGCAACCCGCTCCAGTACTCTTGCCTGGAGAATCCCATGGACAGAGGAGCCTGGTGGGCTACAGTCCATGGGGTCGCAAAGAGTCGGATACGACTGAGCGACTTCACTTTCACTTTTCACTTTCACGCATTGGAGAAGGAAATGACAACCCACTCCAGTGTTCTTGCCTGGAGAATCCCAGGGACGGGGGAGCCCGGTGGGCTGCTGTCTATGGGGTCACACAGAGTCGGACACAACTGAAGCAATTTAGCAGCAGCAGCAGCAGCAGTAGACTTTATTTGGTAAGTGGTCTTTAAAAAAGGTTTTTAGGACTTTCCTGGTGATGCAGGGAACATGGGTTTGACCCCTGGTCCGGGAAGATCCCACATGCCATAGAGCAACTAAACCTGCGCACCGCAACCAACGAGCCAGCTCACAGCAGGTGTAGCTCTGAAGCCTACACACCGAGCCTGTGCTGCACAATAAGAGGAGCTACCGCAATGGGAAGCCCACACACCGCCACCAAGAGGAGCTTCAGCTCACCTGCTCACCACGACCAGAAAGCTGTGCAAAGCATGGATGAAAATAAATAAATGCATAAATTTTAAAATAAATAAAAAAGATTTTCAAAACTTCATTACCTCAGATCTTTTATCAAGTTGTAATGTATGCTAATCCGCGAGCATGCTTTCTAATTTCGTCCTCCATTATTATCATTATGTAATTTTACTTTCATTGTCCCTCTTCATGATGCCTAACTTTTAATACTTCCCATAAGGGGCATTTTAGATACTGCTTCTTCCTTGAAAAATTGACAGTTTTTTCCTTCTACAAAGTAATGAGCAATTAGTAATTTTTATTGTTCCTTAGTGTGTTGCTTTATAGTAACACACTACATTTATTTATATACATTTTTTTCCCTCTAAAACAACTTACACATTCCTCTAGAGAGATAATTTAATTGTATGTGTATCTAACTTTGATAAATTGTATGATATATACAGAACTGATATTCAATAGGTTACATTTACTTGAAGGATTCAAAGTAAGTTATCACACTAGTGTTCCCTGGGACTTCAATTCAGAACTACCCATGCCAGAGTCCCTTCCTTTATATGTGACCTGTTTTGAAAAGTTATTACGAAATTTTTAAGTTCAATGTGGGTAACTTTAAGGACAATTAGTAAAATTGACAAAAGTTACAAAATAAATACATCATAAAATGTACTTTCTGGCTTCATTATTTAACACAAATATTATTTTTCCTTTTATCTATTTTCAGAGGAGACAGTGAATGCTTGATTATTCAAGAACTGATTACACAGTTTGCAAATTATCCAGGCCATTGACTTCTCCTCCCTTCCGCTGAGTGACTTTTGTCCATTTTCCCTTCATTAGCATTGGGAAATTCAGAGGAACTAAAAAATGTGCAATTCAAGCCATTCAATTTTGCTTCTTGCAGGGGAATAAATAATGAAGGACAAATTTCAATTATTTGTCAAAATAATGCTGGGAATTTTTAATGTTCTATGCCTGCCATTAATACAGTTAATTGACAACTGGCTCTATATTTGGTATTTGAAAATAAATTAGCATTCTTTATTGCCCCTTCAGCAAAATATTGTTCATTATGATGAGTGGCCTGGTGGCTCAGACAGTAAAGTGTCTACCTGCAATGCAGGAGACCTGGGTTCTATCTCTGGGTCTGGAAGATTCCCTGGAGAAGGAAATGTCAACCCACTCCAGTACTCTTGCCTGGAAAATTCCATGGACAGAGGACCCTGGTGGGCTGTAGTTCATGGAATCGCAAAGAGTTGGACACGACTGAGTGACTTCACTTCACTTCATGATGAGTGGCTAGATTTCAAGATTAATCAACATGCGTGTGCCACAAGCTCTATAAATTACTCCCTGACATTCCTAACTAAGTAGAAACTCTACAAGTGAAAGTTGTGTCCAACCACAATACTCCTCCCCAGTTACAGGGTTTTACCTTAACAGGTGAAGAGGCTGTCTTCTCAGGCACAACTCCTAGTAACATAAATATCACTGAAGGCAACATCTCATGTATATGCAAGTTTCATTAAGTATATGATGTGAGTTACATCTTGAATATCCCAAAGAATATGAAGTGAGCACTGGTAGAGAATGAGAAAGTTAATTAGGGCCGATTCAAAGGGCCTCTTAGGTAAGTATTTTAACGTTCAGCCTGTAACACTTTCAATAATATTAATACCTATTGCCAATACCGGAGAAGGCAATGGCACCCCACTTCAGTACTCTTGCCTGCAAAGTCCCATGGATGGAGGAGCCTGGTGGGCTGCAGTCCATGGGGTCGCTAAGAGTCAGGCACGACTGAGCGACTTCACTTTCACTTTTCACTTTCCTGCATTGGAGAAGGAAATGGCAACCCACTCCAGTGTTCTTGCCTGGAGAGTCCTAGGGACGGGGAGCCTGGTGGGATGCCGTCTATGGGGTTGCACAGAGTCGGACACGACTGAAGGGACTTAGCAGCAGCAGCAGCAGCATTGCCAATACACAATTCACTAGATTAAAAAAATGAAAGAAAAGAGAAAAAATGAAGCTAAAGGGTCTGACACCTAGTGTACAGAGAGACAACTTCAAAGAACTGTTAGTGGCTAAATCAACGGCATAAAAAAATTTGATTGATAGACATTCTATCCACTATCTCTAGGACCCTTCTGATTTTAATAAAAGTAGTTAACCCACAAAAAGTGGCAATTCTAACCAATGTTAATATCAGACATAGTGATTTTACTGAAATGAAGGTGACTAATCAACATGCAAAGACAGAAGTAAGTATGAAGAAATGAGCCATTTTCCAAAATGTAAATACAAAAAAAAAAAAAAAAACTGCAGAAAGAGCCTATCAGCAAATACATTTTAAAATAATGTAAACTATTTAGAAACACTATGGTATAAGTTAGAGGAAAGAGCAAAAATAAATAAATAAAATTTAAAAACCACAAGGATTTTAACCAGAAATAAACCTGGGGTAAAACTTAGAACATTCATACACAGAATACGACTGTGGCATTTTTGCTTGAATGTCTGCTAACACTGCCATGTTATTGTTGGGACCTACACCTGCCTCGGGCAGGAGTGTCTGTCAAGGCTTGTCTTTTTCTGCCAGACAGGTGGCACTTGACTCACTCTGGTGAATCAGAGGACTCTACTTGTGTGACCTAACAGAACCAATCAAAATCCTTTACCTGGAATTGAAAATGCATACATTTTCCCTCTAGGTTTACTGAGAAGTAATCGCCATGAAATACTGCAGAAGTCTACAAAGTACGACATGTTGATTTAATATACATATATCACAAAATAATTACCGCCATAACTTAGGTGACACCTCCCTCACGTCATATAATTTCCACTTCTTTTTGTGGTGAGAATATTTGAGATCTACTCTCTTAGCATCTTTCCGATATATAATACACTATTATTTAGTCACCATGCTGCAGTTTTAGATCCCCAAGCTTACTCATTTTATAACTGGGAGTTTGTGTTTGGACCAGCACATGCCCATTTCCACTATCGCCACCACCACCATCAACCCTGGTAACTAGCATTCTACTCTCTCACTGTTTAGCTTTTTTAGGTTTCACATGTAAGTGATACCGCACAGTATTGGTCTCTCTCTGTCTGACGTGTTATTTAGCATGATGCCCTCCCGGTCTGTGCATGTTGCCATTGGATTTCCTTCTTCCTCATGGCTGAGTAACACTCCATTGTACCATATCCTTAAGCCTCTTGACAGATGGACACTTAGGTTGTCCCCATAATTCACACCTTGGCTATTGTGAATACCATTTCAATGCACACAGGGGTACAGATAACTCTTTGAGATCCTGTTTTCAATTCCTGTGGGTATATAGCCAGAAATAGGGTTGCTGGATTATCTGGCAATTCTATTTTTAAATTGTTGAGAAGCCTCCATACTGTTTTCCTTATTGGTTGCACCAATTTACATTATGATCAATGAGTAAAAAGTATTCCCTTTTCTCCATATCCTCACCATTTGTTATCTATTTTTTAGTGTGATAGTCATCCTAAGACGTGTGAGATGATATCTCACTGCGACTTTGATTCCTATTTCCCTGATGACTCGTGAAGTTGCACACCTTTTCATGTAATCTGCAGGTGTTTGAATATCTGCTCTGGATAGATAGTCTATGCAGTACCTCTGCTGAATTTTAATTGAACTGTTTGCTTGTTTTATGTACTGAGTTGCATGAGTTCTGTATATATTTTGTGTATTAACCCCTTTGCAGACATATTAGTATAACTGGCACATATTTCTCCCATTCCTTAGGTTGCCTCTTAACTTTCTTGATTGTCTCTTTGCTGTGCCATTTTTTAGATTGATGTAGTCCCACTAATTTTTGCTTTTCTTGCTTTTGCTTTTGGTGAAATATGCAAAAAAATCATTGCCAAGAACAACATTAAGGAGCTTTTTCTCTATATTTTCATCCAGGACTCTACAGTTTCAGGTCTTGTGTTTAAGTCTTTAATCCATTTTAAGCTGACTTTTGTGAGGTCCAGATTCATTCTTCTGCTTATAGTTACCTAGCTTTCTCAACGTCATTTACTGAAGAGATTATCCTTTCTCCGCTGAGTTTTCTTAGCTCTCTTGTGAAAATATTAGAAGACTGTATATTTGTGAGAATTTATTTCTGGGATCTCTTTTCCATTCTGTTGGTCTACTTGTGTTTTTATGGCAGTATCAGTATATACCTGGTAGTATAGCTTGAAATCAGGAAATGTAAAGTCTCCAGATTTATTCTCTCTCAGTATTGCTTCAGATGTTTGGGGTCTTTTTTGGCTCCATTTAAACCTTAGGATTTCATTTTTTTCTATTTCTGTGAAAAGTGCCATTGGAATTTTGATAGAGATTGCATTGAATGTATAGATGGATTTGGGTAATATGAACATTTCAACAATATTAATTATTGCTCATAATCTTAGAGGAAGATCTTTCAATATTTCACCTTTTGAGTATGATGTTAGTTGTAGGCTTGCTATATTGACCTTTTTTCTGTTGTGATATCTTACTTTGATACCCAATTTTTTCAGTGTTTTTATCATGAAAAAATGTTATGCTTTATCAAATGCTTTTTCTATATCTATTGTGATTATCATATTATAATATTTTATTCTGTTAATATGGTATATCATTTTCATTGACTTGCACATGATGAACCATTTTGCAGCCACTTATGGGACAAGTTTTTGATTACGATGTAAGCTGTTTGTAGCAAGCTAGTGAATTTGGTTTGTTATACTTTGTTGAGAACTTTTAAACATAATTTCATTAAGAATATTGGTCTGCAGTTTTCTTTTTGTGTAGTGTTCATACCTGGCTTTGGTGCCAGCGTAATGTTTGCCTTGCAAAATTAATTATTTTGCAAGTGTTCCTTCCCTTCAAATTCTTAGGAAGAATGTGAGAAAGACTGGCATTAATTCTTAAAAAAAAAAAAAAAAAAAGTTTGGCAGAATTCACCAGTGAAGCCAGGAGGACAAGGGGAGAGGAAAAGGAACAGAACGCTGCTTCAGGAGTAATTCAGTTGGTGTATGTGCGCTCAGTCGCGTCCGGCTCTTTGCTGCCCCATGGACTGTAGCCCTCCAGGCTCCTCTGACCATGGGACTCTCCAGGCAAGAATACTGGAGTGGGTTGCAATTTTCTCCTCCAGGGGATCTTCCCAACCCAGGGATTGAACTCGCGTCTCTTGTGTCTCCTGTATTGGCAGAAGGATTCTTTACCACTGTGGCTCCTGGAAGCCCACAGTTCAGTTATATTCTCTTATTTGTTACTGCCTCTCCACATGTAAAAAAGCAGTCATATTTACTTCAAAATAGTCATGAACCCCACCTACTGCTTTATTTTTTTATCTCTCTCTTTCTTCAATTACTTGCCACTGCCTGCGGCAATACCCAGTGTCCAAAGCTTATTTGACATTATTTCAGGTCATTTTTCTCTTCCTTTTCTCAAGAATTACAGGATCTTTATTCCTCTATACAAATCCCTTTAGTGGTTCAAATCCATTGTTTCATTTTTATCTTTATAGCCCTGAGTTTTACTCACATACTCTAACAAGTCAAAAATTAAAATTCTTCTTTGTAAAAGCTAATTGTAAATAAAAAAGCAAAGGAAACCTTACTGAAAATATTGCGTCATATATAAATAGATGAAGAGACCCTAATATTTTAAGACATGTGCTGTTCCTTTTCCCTCTCCCCTGGTCCTCCTTCCTTCGTTCCCTTCTCTGCCTCCTCATCCCCCGATTTCTTCCGTCCTCCCCTCCCTCCTCCTGCTCATCACGTCCACCCCTCCTCCCCCTCCCCGAAAGGGCTCAGCATGGTGTAACGTGTATTCCCTTAGTTCTGAGAGTGGACAGGTCTGTGCTAAGTGATCAGTCACTCACTCATTCTTTCTTAGGTGCACTTAATTCTTAATTCCTAAATGAGTATTTTTATTCTTCCACAACAGAGATTACTTCCTAGAATATTACATATAAGGAGTACTCTTTTTCTGTTTTTCTAAATATTGGGTTAATAACATTTTTGCCACTACTATCTAACAATTGTTCAGAGTATAATTGATTTTACTGTCCAAACTGTGTCCGATTCTTTGCTATCCTATGGACTGTGTGCCCCCCAGGCTCCTGTGTCCATGGGTATTCTCCAGGCAAGAACACTGGAGTGGGTTGTCCTGCCCTCCTCCAGGGGATCTTCTCGACCCAGGGACAGAACCACCTCTCTTAAGTCTCCTGGATTGGCAGGCGGCTCTTTACCACTAGCACCATGTGGAAAGCCCAGTTCTGAGAATAGGTACTGTTTATTAAGACTCTATAGATATATTTGCTTTATGGTCCATTATCTATGTATCTTTTATCTGAACTCTTATGAAATTTAAGAAAAGAAGAACTGAAAAAAACCCGTTTCTTATGAAGGTAGATCAATACCCTTGGAAAGTTTTCTCTTAATTCATTGCTCCTATTGCACACTTGGCTGCTGATACACGAATATTCTCTTCATTCTATTCCGATACTCATTCTTATTCTCTAATTGTCCCTAATGTAAATTTTGGCACAAGACACCTTACTAGATACTTTAACAATTTATATATTGATAGAAGTTCATTCTTCTAAAGCCATTTCTATAAAGAAAAACTCATTTAAAGACAAAATAGCTAATTTGATTCTGACATGATTTTAGATGTTGCTCACAGGAGGTGAAAGCTTTGGTATGGTTCCAAAGTAAATGTATTATATTGCTCCCTGAAAATGTACATTTCCTGCTTTTACACATTTCAATTCATGTCATTTAGAATTGCTCTATATATTTCATTAGGGATGTGAATTGACTTCAACATATTATTTATAGAAAACACCTTTAGCCTACAAATTTCCATTGTAATTACTTATTAAGATGTTACTTGCATTGTTAATCTGAGCTGAAACAAATTAAATGAGATACCTAATTTACTTTTCCTTAAATCTTTTCTTAGGTGCACTTAATTCCTAAATGAATATTTTTATTCTTCCACAACAGAGATTACTTCCTAGAATATTATATATACGGAGTTCTCTTTTTCTGTTTTTGTAAATATTGGGTTAATAACATTTCTGTCACTACTATCTAACAATTGTTCAGAGTAAAATTGATTTTACTGTCCAAACTGTGCATTTATACCAACTGACATAAATGACTCAGGGTCAAAAGAATGATATATGCTTTCAAAAATCAGAAGGATTCAGCTCTAATCATAAAGACATTTATATGTAAGTTGTCTGATTCATGATGTGACTAAAGAACTTATTTAGTTCTCAGTTTTCAGGCCAATAAAAATGTGAGAGGTGAAGAATAAGATGATATTCATTAGGAGGAGCAACATTGATAATCCTAAGAACCCATAGACATTGGAATCAAGTTTGCATACAGCTCTGCTACTTAATGGTTGTGTGACTGATAAATTCATTTTGTGATCTAGGCTTAATGTTTTATAAAACAGGAATAGTGCCTTGCATGTCTTAAAGGGATGTGTTGAATGCTAAGTGAATAATATCCATAAAGAACCTAGCACAATGTCTGGCATATTGTAAATTTATAGTAAGTAATAACTATATTATTTTTGTTCTATATCCTTTCACCTATAAAATAAATGTGGAAAAATACAGCTATATATCACTGACTACTTGTGTCTATAGCCCTTTAAAAATCCATTTATTAATGGATAATTGTTATATAATCCAAATTGTGAATACATCTTTAAGAGCTGTTTAACATAAATTCTAAGTTGGCAAAACTAGATTATATTCTAGTATCCTGCTTTTCAAGTTCCATGTCACCAAACTAGTAAACAATTGCTTCAGCTGATTATTTGAAATGTTCTTCTTTATATTGATGTGATTTTATTATCCTGATTTAGGGATAGAGTTAAGCAGCTGATAAAACTTGTTGAGTATAAGAACAGTTTAGAGATGCCCTCCAACATTTAAAACAAAACAAATAAACAAAAAAATCTAGCTATATCCTACAGGGAAATTCATTCAAACACAGAACTCAAGAGGACATTTAAAGCACACATTTCATTGGGGTTTTTAGGTTGTACCAATCTTAAAAATCAGATATGTCTCAGCTAACTATTAAATTTCTCTAAACCTGGGTTGACTGCCTGTCAATACTCATCTCATGAAATCAACTAGTCTCTTTTGTATTAGACAATGCAATTCATTGGGATTTCAGCTTTCCAAATTCCTAAGCTCTTATGAAGTCAGTATTGGAAGAAAATGTTAACTTTGGGTGATCTTAAGGTCACCTGTCTAAAAGGAAAAAAAAAAAATGACTTGTCATGGAGGAAAGATAGAAACTGGATTCCTGAACTCACACAACAAATATCAAGTGGGCCTTTTAGCGTATATATAATATAACCTGCTTAATCAGCAACCTGTTGACTAATATCAGCACACTGGTACCATTAATTGAAGTAGTCTCACAATCCTGAGCTGTTTGCTTACAACATTTGGCTCATAGACAGAGCCACAAACATGTGAACTATTTATTTTTCCTTTTTCACTAAGCTCTTTCCCTTCCTCTGTATATAAGATCCTCAGAAGCAATATAAGAGCCTCAAAAGTAAACAACAGATAAACTCATAGCACTGAAATTTTTAAAGTATCCCTTATAGATTATTTCTCTGTTAGGCACTGCTATCGACTGAAAGTTTGCATCACTCTAAAATTCATATGTTGAAATTGAATCCCCAGTGCAATAGTATTTGGAGTTGGGAACTTTGGGAGGTCATTAGGTCATGAGATGAGACCAGCACATGAATGGTGTTAGTGCTCTTATAAAAAGGACCCTTGAGCTCGGCTCCCTCTCCCCTTCCACCGCGTGAGAACAGAGCAAAAAAAGGCCATCCGTGACCCAGGAAGCAAATCCTCATAAGACAGCTTCTGAATTTGTCAGCATCTTCACTGTGAAATTCTCAGTCCCAGAATTATGAGAAATAAATTTGTAAGCTACCCAGTTGGTGATATTTTGTTAGAGCAGCCTGTAAGGACTAAGACAAATAGCTTTTGCTTAATCTCCCTTATCACAACAGCATTGCTATATTCATTTTTTACTGAAATCACTGAGGCAGGGATTATTAACTAGTTCAGCTTGAAGTTCAAGGAAGTCACTTCTTTCTTACGCCTGATCCTGTGGATTTTTTTATAACATATAATAGTAATTTAAGAATCCTTTGAAAAGGCTCTTATGAATGTCAATGAGATAGTTTGAAATGCATATAAATGTAGAAAATTAATTTTTTCCAAGATTTTTTTGCATATCCATATATAAGATTAATTCTACATTTTATAGTTATTATACAGAGATTCTTTATAAGTTTATTGTGCATATCTTTACTACATTTAAATGCATATGTATATGGGTATTTCAAACATATTTTTATTTGGGAAATAGTGCATGCTTATATATAAAGCTTACTTTATCAGATTGAGTTCCTAGTAATGAAGACTGAATTGTTTACTAGCCAAATTCTTTTTTCCCTTCTAAGGACTTTCTGTTTCCTAGACTGTTGTTCTCTCTGTCCTCTATTTTCTGGATGCTCACCATTCATAGCGATTTCTCCACAGCTTTCTTAGATTCCAAGGAATTAAATATTCCCCTTGGCTATTGTTTTAGTTTCTGCAGGAGGTGACACTTTACACTCCTCAGGCCATTCCTCTAACTTAGACTCGTAACAGCAGCTGCTAACCAAACATAATGAAATCTACCTGGAATCAAAATGCGCCCTATGTATCTTCTGCCATTTTACACCAGCTTCTAAAATAATGGAGAGAATCAAAAGGGCTTATTACTTGCTAACTATTTCAAAAGCAATTATTTTCCATTTAATCAAACAATTTTGAAAACAGCTTGAATTGCATGCTTGTTCTGAATTTGAAAACTACTGCTTTTCCTCAGTCCATCTCTGTATAAATCTCAAGTCTGTAAGTATATAACATCTTCCTGGAGGAAAATCTCCTACCATATCCAGATAAATATATTTTCTAAAAGTTCCTGCATTTTCTCCCTATGGGTCTATCAAAGAACAAGAGCACTGTAGTGACTTCTACAAGGAAGAAGGCTATTTTCACCATCTAGATACTTGTGTTGGTAATACGTTTATAGAGCCTACCTATTCCTACCACAGGTAGGAAGAGAAATTGAAGAACAGATCCTTTTTAATCTATTAGAGAAATTTTTTCTGTAAACTATGTCGCTAGGGAAACTGTACTATTTCAAGAGCCCTTGTGGATAGCAAATCCTAACATCATCTTTTCTTTGGAAGTTATTCTGGCTGATGAAGAACAGAAAAGTGCATGATAACGTAATTTATCATATAGTACTTGAACTAAAAATTTTCATATAGTTTAGGAAGATAATGCTTAAAATCCCATGGCTTTTTGTCATAGACTTCAGTTATACAATCTGACATCAGGTATGAGGGAGCAGAGAAGTATTAAGATAAAGAACCACCACCAAGATGATTGGTAAAGAAATAGGCAGACTATCAATGATAACACTCCTGCCTCCCTGCCCCAGTGGTCTCATGCAGGTCAAGTTAAATCAAGAGATAGGTCCACTAAGGATGGAGGGGATATCCTAAAAGGGCTGAACTGTTGAGGGACTATCCTTTTTATTTTGCCTTTATTTTGTGTGACAAACAGATATCCCTGCTTTATTGTCCTGTAGTCAATTATTGCTCTTTCTTCTAGTTTAATTTGTATCAAGGGCTTACTGTAAGAAAACCACTACATTAAGTGTTCTCTGTATCAGTTCAGTTCAGTTCAGTCGTTCAGTCGTGTCCAACTCTTTGCGACCCCATGGGGGTGGTTCTGTACATAGTGGCAACTAAACACAGAAGGCTCTTAGCATCTTATATATATGGATGTCCCAGGATACTACATTAAAAAATAATACTCAGATAATTGCAATTTTCAATAAGCATAATAAAGAAGAAAAGTGGGGCCAGTAGTCGAGAAGGGAAAAGAGAAGTTAATATTGAGTAGTCTAAGATGGCCTCTCAAGGAGGGCATATTTCAGATAGGTTCTAATGAATAACAAGGACCTAGCAAAATCTCTACTGAGTCACTTCACTGGGACTGTTCCCACAAGTAGCATGAGACTCTCCAAGTCTGAATCCCCATTTGTTTGGAGCAGATAAGCTTAACTTTTCAACTGACTTACCATTATCTTCACTGGGTTTCTCTTTCCTTGGACTATACACCATAATGTTGCTGTGCTGTGCCTAGTCACTCAGCCGTGTCTGACTCTTTGCGGCCCCATGGCCTGTGGCCTACCAGCCTGCTCTGTCCATGGGATTTCCCCAGCAAGAATACTGGAGTGGGTTGCCATTTTTCTCCTCCAGGGAACTTTTCCAACCCAGAGATCAAACCCACGTCTCTTGCAGCTCCTGGATTAGCAGGCAGATTCTTTACCACTGAACCATCTAGGAAGCCCTGCATATAATAACCTTGCCCTAAAAGCCTAGCTCCTTTTCACTTGACTCTGAGCAGTCTATTTTCTCAAATAGTGAGAACACAATAAAGACATTCAACATCTAGCACCCTAGGAAATATGATGAATTGTTAAAAGTATCAGAGTCTTGCCAGGAATCTTCCTGTCTTTATTATTTCAGATTATGTTAATTTACTTTAAACCAATAGAGTCTCCCCGACTCCAATCTTCCCTCACCCTCCTTTCCTTATATTTTATCATATGCATAAAGGAATACAAAGCTGCCTCCATGGTCTTTTTGTTGTTGTTGTTCAAGTTTCCTTCTGTCCACAATCATGATCATGAGTATGGCGGCTAATATTTATTGAATGCTAACTCTCCCAGATGGCTCTATGGTAAAGAACCTTCTTGAGAATGCTGGAGCCACAGGAGACACTGGTTCGATCCCTGCATTGGAATGATCCCCCAGGGTAGGCAATGGGGACCCACTCCAGTATTCTTGCCTGGAATATTCCATGGACAGAGGAGCCTGGTGGGCTAAAGTCCATGGGGTCTCGAAGAGTCAGACAGGACTGAGCAACTAACACTTTCACTTTCATACATACTCAGATTCCAGAGCCTGCAACCCAGAAAAGAGAACTGTGACATGATTTTTCAGGTAGCATTTTCTAATACCAATTTTGAATGGGATTGAGTGGAATTCATATCCTCCCAGAGAAAAATAATATGGTATTGGTAAACTAATGAATATATCACATCACAGCCCTTAATGAAGGAAAAAAAATGTGAGACATTGGCACTTAAAACAATTATATATACATACTGACATACAAATCTAATAGCCTTTACAAAAAAAAAAAAATAAGGAAAACAGTCTGATCAATGGGGCTGCCAATCTGATCAAGATGGCTTGGGCTACTTAGGAAATTGATAGTTGATGAAGCAAAAAGCTCTGAAACCTCTGCCAAATCTGGCACAGAATTCTACTCTGACAACCACAGAACAGAGGATTTGCAAGTTTTCTCTTGCTGTAACATTTTGCCAATGTCAAAACAGTTCATTCTGCAAGCCTGCCAGTCTCCCACAAAGCTCTTCATTCAGTTTTTAAGGGAAGAACATAGATGGTAATCAAATGTCTTTGATTCAAATGGCATTACAGCTGACACATGAAAAGATTTAAAAGAAAGGAAAAAATAAACTGACTTCACAACTCCCATAGTCTTAAACAAGAAAGGCTCATCACTCAATAGAATGAGCACTTCCTATGGTCTTGACAGCCAGAATTTTTGTACAGCTTATTGCAATACAAATTCTCTTGCATGCAATTAAAAATGTGAATCTAACTTCAGTTTTCTAGTATTAATTAATAAAGTGGAAAATAAACCATCATAAAAGTTCTCAGCATTCATGAGAAGTCATCCAGACGGGGTGTCTATGGTGGTCAATGATATAGATTCTGGAGTCAGAAGTCCTAGATTTAAATCCCAGTAGGTTAGGTCTTAATCTCCTGGCAGTTAGGAATTATATATATATATATAGCTAATGACACTAGATTCTTGCCTTGCAGTCTAACTGAAAGGGCTCCATTCTATGACCAAGTTGTCCCCCTTTTTTCCCCTCTGAACCTCTCAAATGAATAAAAGAGATCACATGAGCTCTGAGGGAAAAAGTATAATTTAGACAGATAAAATATGATAAAGATGATTATAATTTGGTGACCAGTGTGGACATATAAAAATAAGGAGAAGCTGTAATTAGTATGCCTGCATGCCTGCTAAGTTGCTTCATTCCTGTCCGGCTCTTTGTGAGCCTACGGACTGTGTGCCCACCAAGCTCCTCTGTCCATGGGATTCTCCAGGCAAGAAAACTGGAGTGGATTGCCACGCCCTCCTCCAGGGGATCTTCCCAACCCAGGGATCAAACCCATTCCTCTTGTGTCTCCTGCATTGGCAGGTGGCTTCTTTACCACTAGTACCACCTGTGAAGCCCTATTATTAGTATAGACACATTCTATCCTTTCCTCATGCATTGGCTTCAGATGTAGTTTTGATATATAGATGAATTTTATGTTGAAAAAAACCTTTGGACTTACTACACATGAGCCAAACATATTCTTGTCAATGAACAACTTCCAGTAATAAACTTGTTTGTGTGTTTTAAAGTTATCCTTTTTGTACATAACAAATCATCTGTACTTTATTAACTTAAAAATACGTATATATGATTGAATTACTACTTAAATATTTATCTTTTCTTACATGAAGCCCTCACCATTGGCTAAGGAAAGATACTTATATAACATTACTTGAGTAATCCCATTTTAACTGAATTACTTTAAATGAGGCCTTCATTTATATCAGCAGAGAAAGAATTGTGCTAAGAATCTAATGTTATTGATCTATGTGAAAATTACACTGTGAGGTTCTCCTTAATTGTATGTCAAAATCTAGTTGGCTACAGAGGATATTTATTGTCAGCTTCCACTACAAGATCATGTTTTATTGCCAATATTAAATTCAAGCTAAATACAGAAATGTATACCTGCCTCCAAAAATAGGCCAATCATACAGAGTGAATATTAATTTATATTTGAATAAATGCAAATGTAAAAATTACTCTGACACAGTGTTCACTTTTGAGGATCTCAGAGACTATTACAATATATCACATCTGTCACAAAATAATGCAGCTTACTATGCAAACTACAATAATATATGGGGAGTAAACATCCATTTTTATCACAATAAACATTATTGGCTGCTGTATGATTCCTTAAATAAATCCTAACTCCTTGTTAAATAGTGAATACAATTTAAATATAAATTTAGAAAGGTCTCTATATAAAATGTTATTCTCCTAATTGTTATTACTTTTAATTTTTATGTTATTATTGCCTCCAAGTAGGGTAAGATTTACCTCACTGTGAATACGCCCTGAGATGCTACCATGATATCACTGAAATGTTTACCTCACTGTGAATACGCCCTGAGATGCTACCATGATATCACTGAAATGTTTACCTCACTGTGAATACGCCCTGAGATGCTACCATGATATCACTGAAATGTAATATGTGTTCTCTCCATGGACATGGCACAAGAGTGAGACTGTCTGAAGAAATGGGATTCAGAGAGAGTTGTACTCCTCAAGCATTATTCTTCTTAAAAATTAATTACTGATTAAAGATTTTGAAAAAGGCGTATTCTATTTTATATGTTTCCAAATGATCTAATTCAAAAGGAACCTCTCCCTAATGGCAGGTAGGCAACAGGTCATATTTCTGAAACAAGTCAGAGCCAACTTTTGCTATGGTTTAATTCCTGTTGTATATAAGACTTTAAACTCTAAATACATGTTCAAGGAGTCTTCTGGCTACCTACAACTTGTTGATTTTAGTTAAAAACTAAGAAAGAAGGAGAATCATTATTTCAACAATCGTGGAAATATTTTACTGTGCTAGAAGACAGGAGTATGGTACCAAAATATCTAGATTCGGACAGGTTCTGACTCAGTTAATCCCCAAGCTTATTTATTTTCATAATTTATCAGGCATTGGCTATGATTCAGATACATTCTTAAAACTTAAAACATATATTAGAGGTGTATCTCTGAAATCTACCTTTTATTACAATAACATATCATGTAATTTTTACTAATATTTTTATTTTATATATAGAACATGAATCCAATTAATGTTGTACTATTTTTCATATTTCAAATGAACTCACATTACTTACCTGAATATTTATTGCATCCTTTCTGGTTTCCTAATGTATGCTATAATTGGCATTTGAACTACAATTCAGTTGGAACAAAAGTTACTTTTAATGGTTTTTGATTGATTTGAGTATTTTAAGTGGGCAATAGCTTCCTTATTATGTGACCCTTTTCGATCTTCAGGTGTTTCTGGATGGCACTTTTCATTTCATTAATATATAATTTTATCAATATAGACTTTCTATTAAATAGTGTAGGATCAGAAGTAGTGAAATAAAAGTATATGTTAAAATATAATCAAATGATTACAAAAATGCAAAAACAAGAATCGAAGTTGCTCAGTTGTGTCCAACTCTTTGCAACCCCATGGACTGTAGCCTACCAGGTTCCACCATCCATGGGATTTTCCAGGCAAGAGTACTGGAGTGGGCTGCCATTTCCTTCTCCCAGGGATCTTCCTGACCCAAGGATCGAGCCTGGCTCTCCCAAAGTGCAGGCAGACTCTTTACCATCTGAGCTACCAGGGAAGCCCCAATAGCTTTCAAGCCAGCAGCATTTGATCATTAGCCTCTTTCAGTTTCTTACAAAATAAGCAAGAAGACACAGATAAGTGATTAAAAACATCAACAACACAAAATTTAATACTGACAGACAAGTCACCATCTTGGAGGAACTTAAAAAATATTTTAAGGCTGATAAAGTTTACCTGGAGGAAAAAGATCAGCTAAACTACTTAGACTCAGTCTAAGAGCCATGAGCTACTCAGTAACGGAACTAAACCAGATCATCTAGAAAAATAATGTTGGAAAACATGCTTTAAACCCCCTCACCTGTTCTAATTCAGGGACTATGTAAGTCAGCAATTCTTCTCCCTTGGCCGCTATGCTGTATTTCCATTCCAAGTCTCCACCCCCAGCACATGCATCTGCGCATCCACAGACACATGTAACATATCATTTTCCTCCAAAGACATTAAATTCCAAATAATAGTTTGGTGAAAATAAGAGTGGTGGAGTGTTAGCCATTATATTTTACTTTCTAGGGCAAATTTTTCATAAAAATTCAGTGTTATAAGAAAAAGTGGGAAATCCTAATTTTCTTGTAACTATAACTCTATCTCAAAGGATGGGATGGGGAACAGGAAAAAAGTCATAAAAACAAAACAAAACAAAAAGTATCTTTAAAACTTAAACTTGCCTTGGAACTGAGCACATCCAACTGCTTTCCAAATATATACACCAAGCAATAAACAGTAAGGCCAAAGGTAACCTACTCACTCATATTCATCAAATGCTTTGCCTAGTATTTTTACGTTCTATTAAGTAATGACTATTGGAGGGGAAAAAACACTATGGAGTCAAGAAAATATTAAAGAACCAACAAAATAATATGAAGACTACCAGGGGAATAGCATATTTCAAAAAAAATTACCTATTGTGAGATGCAGAAGAAAATACTCAGATGACATTATCTTCTAAGAATTGCAATAAATTATGGCCTTCATGTATCAGGGTTCTGAATTTAATAATTCAAAACAGCAGGAAATGAAAAGTACTTGTATCAAATAAAAAGAGATAAATCAAGAGAGATAATACTGAAAATTGACTGCAATGGCTGTCAGTCAAGTGGGTAAAAACTAACAGGGAAAAAATATAAAATCTTTTTGAAAAACTAGTAGAATTAAAATGAAATACATAATTCCCCAAACACTAAAATGATTTAAAAGCATAAAGAAGAAATCTATGATGTTGAACTGTGGTGTTAGAGAAGACTCCTGAGAGTCCTTTGGACTGCAAGGAGATCACCAGTAAATCCTAGGGAAAATCAGTCCTGAATGTTCATTGAAAGGACTGATGCTGAAGCTGAAACTCCAATACTTTGTCCACCTGTTATGAAGAACTGACTCATTGGGAAAGACCCTGATGCTGGGAAAGATTAAGGGCAGAGGAGAAGGGGATGACAGAGGATAAGACGGTTGGATGGCATCACTGACTCAATGGACATGAGTTTGAGTAAGCTCCAGGAGATGGTGATGGACAGGGAGGCCTGGCGTGCTGCAGTCCATGGGGTCACAAAGAGCCGGACACGACTGAGCAACTGAACTGAATTGAGAAATAAAAGAGAGCAAGCATAATTGAGACATTTTAATTTTATGTTTTATTTTCCAGTTGTAAATTTTTTTTTTAATCTTCTTGTCTGTTTACTCTCACTTAATCACTTCATCGAGAGGGTCACGCCCATCGAGAGGGTCAAACTGCTGCTGCAGGTCCAGCATGCCAGCAAACAGATCAGTGCTGAGAAGCAGTACAAAGGGATCATTGATTGCGTGGTGAGAATCCCCAAGGAGCAGAGCTTTCTCTCCTTCTGGAGGGGTAACCTGGCCAACGTGATCCGTTACTTCCCCACCCAAGCTCTCAACTTCGCCTTCAAGGACAAGTACAAGCAGATCTTCTTGGGGGGCGTGGACCGGCATAAGCAGTTCTGGCGCTACTTTGCCGGTAACCTGGCCTCCGGTGGGGCAGCTGGGGCCACCTCCCTCTGCTTTGTCTACCCGCTGGACTTCGCTAGGACCAGGCTGGCTGCCGACGTGGGCAAGGGTGCCGCCCAGCGGGAGTTCACTGGTCTGGGCAACTGTATCACCAAGATCTTCAAGTCTGATGGCCTGAGGGGCCTCTACCAGGGTTTCAACGTCTCGGTCCAGGTCCAGGGCATCATTATCTACAGAGCTGCCTACTTTGGAGTCTATGATACGGCCAAGGGGATGCTGCCTGACCCCAAGAATGTGCACATTATCGTGAGCTGGATGATCGCCCAGACTGTGACGGCGGTCGCGGGGCTCGTGTCCTACCCCTTTGACACTGTCCGCCGTAGGATGATGATGCAGTCTGGCCAGAAAGGGGCTGATATCATGTACACTGGGACAGTGGACTGCTGGAGGAAGATTGCAAAAGATGAAGGTGTCAGACTTTATTTTTTTGGGCTCCAAAATCACTGCAGATGGTGACTGCAGCCATGAAATTAAAAGACGCTTACTCCTTGGAAGAAAAGTTATGACCAACCTAGATAGCATATTCAAAAGCAGAGACATTACTTTGCCAACAAAGGTCCGTATAGTCAAGGCTGTGGTTTTTCCAGTGGTCATGTATGGATGTGAGAGTTGGACTGTGAAGAAAGCTAAGCCCTGAAGAATTGATGCTTTTGAACTATGATGTTGGAGAAGACTCTTAAGAGTCCCTTGGATGGCAAGGAGATCCAACCAGTCTATTCTGAAGGAGATCAGCCCTGGGATTTCTTTGGAAGGAATGATGCTAAAGCTGAAACTCCAGTACTTTGGCCACCTCATGCGAAGAGTTGACTCATTGGAAAAGACCCTCATGCTGGGAGGGATTGAGGGCAGGAGGAGAAGGGGATGACAGAGGATGAGATGGCTGGATGGCATCACTGACTCGATAGACATGAGTCTAAGTGAACTCTGGGAGTTGGTGATGGACAGGGAGGCCTGGCGTGATGCGATTCATAGGATCACAAAGAGTCAGACACGACTGAGCGACTGAACTGAACTGAATCTAAGGAAAAGAGCCCAGAGCCGAATAAAAACAAACTGGAGTTCTCAGCTTTTGAAAAGCAAAATATACTTTTGAGTGAAATGAAAAGAGAAAGAGTTTTTGAACCTCAAATGTGAAAGTTAATGCCAAACTATAAATATTTGGAAAAATAAAAAGAAATAGCAATAGCCAGTTTTGTAGGGCAGGATTTCGGCCTCCAAATGAGAAAGTTGAGTGAAAGAGAACTGTAGTCCTCACGTGGAAATTAGAGATGGTTTATCTACTCTTTCTACTTACAAGGTTACCTTCAAAAGACAAGGGTGAGATACAAGGCTCCCTTGGAGAAGTTTGGCAAGTCTAGGATTAAATGAAATTCTCAATGTCTCCCCAGATTACTGGTGAAATATCCTGTATCACCAAGATTGGGAAGAGGAGGGGAGATGACTAAATTTGGAACCTGGAGTGAACAGAGCTGATGCTGTTCCACCTACAACCTCCTGACTCGAAATGTCCATGGGACAGCAGCACAAGGGAGAGTTTGGAGAACAGATGTGTGGGCTGCAATTGGCTGAGTTGGTAAGATGAATTACTGCATCGGCAATGCTGATCACAAAAGAGAATCGGCCAGTTTGTAAGTAAAACAGAATTGTAGTGAGATAATAACTAGGTTTGGAAAAGCAGGAACTTAAATTTTTAAAGAGGTAACTTTGTTCTCAACCCTACCTAGTAAAAGATTAAACTAACCAAAAGACAAAAGGCAAAGGAGGAATAAAATCTCAGGCTTTTATAAAGATGAAATCAAGTCTATGCTTATCTATTCCATCTGTGGCAGACAGATTGTAAGACAGGCAAGTAATTTATTGGTACTTACACTGTATGTAATCCACTTCCCAAATCTGGACAAGGCCTTTGATTTGTATCTAAACAAGGGCAAAGGTGATGAGGTATTACTCGAAAGATTAGTTTACATTTTGGCTTGAAGACTCTGTCTCTCTTGTAGGTTTTACTGAAGCAAACTGCCATGTTTGATACGCCTGTAAGGTAAGGAATTAAAGGTATCCTCCTTCAAGCCAAGAGTCAGCATGGAAATGGGGCCTTCAATCAAACAACCCTTGAGAAATTGAATCTTTTCAAAAACCATGCAAACAAGCATAGAAATGGATTCCTTCCCCAGTCAAGAAGTTGGATGAGACTCTGGCACTGGCTAACAATTTTATTTCAGCCTTTACAAAAGATCATGGCAAAAGGAACACAAGGAACCAGATTCTTGACACAGAGAACTGAGATTTTATTTATATATATACATATATATAGTTTTAATCCACTAAGTTTTAGAGTAATGTGTTACGCAGCTATAGATATCTAACATAATACTTCTTTTAAAACATCTGAATGAATAAAGGTGTCTTGGATCACCACTAAGTTTATGCCACCAAGTAAATCATTTCAATTGATAAAATACTTCAGGCAAAAGAATTAAAGTCTTTCCAAAAAAAGAAGTATTAACTTGAGCTAACTGAAACCAAGTCATAAAAGTGAAAAATGAAGGCAAGAAAGAAAGGGAGAAAGTTAGATAAATCTAAGAATGTGCATTATTACTATTCTTCATTGACTATAATGGATATGAAGCACAGGATATTTTTAAGAGTCATACTTCTAGAGAATGAGCTCAGCCTCAAGAAGACTGTGAACTTTGAACATTAAATTGATACTTGAGTCCCAAGTTTGTTTAGGCAGAAGTCAAGCTGAGAAAGTGGCCCAGCTTCCAGGGAGGGTATATTTTTCAATGTGGCCCAAAAAGATAATTAAGGGAAAAATAAAAACAAAACCAAACTCCCATGGGTAACAGCTCAGGAGCTAGAGATCCCTAGAATGAGGGAAAATTCAGACCCACTTGAGAAACTTTCCCTGTCCTCAATGTAGGGGTTCTTGTAATCTCTGCCAAGCAGGATTTCATAATTAGTTGGAAGACCCGTGACCTACTGGTGTTTCCCATTCTCTGCCTTCAAAACATGCCTCTTCATTCTGGTTTACCCTGTTCCACCACCATATTTAGATAGGGGAAAGGGGAGAACTTGTCTTTTGAGTTCTTAAGCATCCATACCAAGTCAATATCAGTGATGCTGAGGCTACTGCATATCATGTAAAGATACTATATTTTGAGGTTACTCTGTGAATGAATGGGATATTTTGACTTTGCCTCATGAAGATGAGTGAATTTCACTTATGGAAAGGCCAGCTGAATATTTGCTGACAAGATGTTGAACAGGAGTAGCCCATTTAAGCTTATACCAAATAGTTTTCCTCTCCCCTTTTCGGGAACTGTGTAGGACTGGATTTTTTTTTTATCCCCTGTGAAGTTATACCTGAGTTTCTTTAGTCAACAAAATGTCAATAAATGGCTTGTATTACTTCTAGCTAAAGTTCTAAGAATCACTAAACATTTTAACACACATCTTTTCATTTCTGTGGCAATCATGGGAGATCATGTAGGAAGAAGCATCTATCAGAATGAAGCCTTTATTAGCCTGGAAATCTTTGTAAACATAGAGACTCAAGCTTTCAGGCAACCTGTGTGGGAGTATCATGAGCTAAAATGTCAAGTCAGTAAGATTAATGTAATATTTATGAACATAGGGTAACCGAGTCTATCCTAAAACTTGCAGACATCCTTGATTTCTGGATACGAATTTGAAGAGGATGATTCCAGTTTCTTAGGTCTAATGCGAATAGTTTAGCAGAATGGGTTTGGTCTTTGCAATTGAACACGAATAAGAAAAAGTGAAAATGTTAGTCACTCAGTCGTGTCTGACTCTGCAAACCCATGGACTGTAGCCCACCAGATTCCTCTGTCCGTGGAATTCTCCAGGCAAGAATACTGGAGTGGGTAGCCATTCCCTTCTTCAGGGCATCTTCCTGATTCGGGGATCGAGCCCAGGCCTCCTGTGCTGCAGGCAGATTCTTTACTGTCTGAGCCACCAGGGAAGCCCGTCAGTGCACGCTTCAGCTTTAATTCCGGTTCAGTCATTACTAATTTCCAGAAAACTGCTAAAATTTTCTGAACTTGAGTGTTCTTTTATAAAAGTGATATAAAAACCCAAACTGAATAGTTATTTTATGGAGTGAGAGAGCTCAGAAAAGGCAGGACCATGAATCATATGCAAACATAGTGTGTGCCCTGACTCTCCCTCCTTCCCTCTGATTCCTACTCAACTATTTGTTTAAAAATCAAAATTAAATCAAGTCAAGGGGCAAAATGCCATATGTGTATGTTTAGAAGAAAACATCTTCAAAGTTTACTACATAAGCTTATAAAGAGAAGTAGAAACGTACATTAGTTTCACTAGATTGAATGTTATCTATCATGACTGAGCCAAATTTGACAGTGTGGCAGGACCTGATTGATACTAACTCATTAGGGTGCCTTTCACTGATTTGTTTACAATAAACTTTGAGAGATTACAAATAAAAATGTCTATGCACATACAGCTCATGAACATTTTTATTACTCTTACATTTTAAATCCTACAAAATACATAAAGTTAATTTGGATCCTTAAAATAATGAGATCTAAACATTAACTTGAACCCATAAAAATACAAAATTTAATTCATTTCTTTAATATCTTGGGTGACTATTGTCCTATCTATGGTTTTATTAAGAAATCATCATACAGCTGTGTAGTTTTTATAAAATTCAGGGTTTAATTTATACTATACAACAAACTAGTGAGCTCAATGCCATTTAACTTTTAAAAAAAAAAGAAAAAAGTAGAAAAAAAGTTGCTTTTTTTGCACTCTATTTTTATATCTCATGGTACACATTAAACTATTATTAAATTGACAGAACTTGCTGTCTATTATGTGTTTTTCTTATCAATGTTTATAAGTAAATAATTAACTTATGCTATATGGGCGTCACTAAAAGAATTCCACAATTTTGAAAAGGCCAGAACGATAGAAGCACTGTGATGGACTAAAAGCCTTGACCTTGAGAGTTGTCATTAAACTCTTTATTTGGCAACCATTCTTTTAGTAATATTGCACAGTTCCTGCCAGATAGGCAATAAGAACCATTTCCTATTAATGTAGATTACAAATAATTATGATGTAGTATGGTACAGTGCATGTGTCAGTCGTATTTGACTCTTTGTGAACCCATGGACTGTAGCCCGCCAGGCTCCTCTGTCCATGGAATTTTCCTGGCAAGAATACAGAACTGGGTTGCCATTTCCTCCTCCAGGGGATCTTCCCGACCCAGGGGTTGAACCTGTGTCTCTTGTGTCTCCCCACTTGCAGGTGGACTCGTAGTATAGAAAATAAATTATTTATTTGATTTAATGGATAACCAATTTTTCTAAATAACAAAGAAAAAGAAAATATAGCCAAATTTAAATTAATTCTGAATTCTCCATTCAGTGAATGATTTAGGTGTAACTTGTTTCTGACATCACTTTAATTGCATTCTCTCTTTCTGCACAGTGTTGACCATTTTCAGGGATAAAACAGTGTTTTAGTTGCAATCGTATGTTATTAGTTTCATCTTGCTTTCTTTCCCAATTTCATATTATTTTCCCCTAAAGCTTTCTGCCAATATAAGGCATAGTAAGATTTTATAAAAAAGAAGAAAAAATCACCAGTGGGTCAGCTTCACATACCAAAGAATGTTCTTAGAATAATATTTTTAGCTAAATTTGGAAGCAAAAATGTTTATATAATTACCATAGAAAATGGAAAGGTCTACCTATATTTGTATTTTCAAAATTAAGGTCCATTTGTTAAAAATTTTTGAATTATTCAGTACTTCACACAGATAACTTTCTGCCTTCATGTTTAAACTTTAAAGAATGAAAATAGATATTTTACTGATGTGTTATTTCTCAATATATATTCCTAAATAGCTAAGGGATTAGATTATATGAATGGATATCATATAACTCCCTAGTGGAAAGATATGTTGCCTGAGTCTTATTATGAGAGTTTTCTTAAACATGTTGAAAGATGTCCTATAGGAGTAAAGATGAGTCTAAGTACTAATGGAAAAATAAACCAGAGTAATATAAACTTTAAAGTGATGAACTTTTCAAGATGTAAAAATTCCCTAATTTCATAAAAAATATAATACATGTATCCGCTTATTTTAAGAGATATGTTATACATAATACCTTATAGTGATATCTTATATATGGCATGTCATATACAGAATGTGGGAGAAGGAAATGGCAACCCACTCCAATGTTCTTGCCTGGAGAATCCCAGGGACGGGGGAGCCCGGTGGGCTGCCGTCTATGGGGTCGCACAGAGTCGGACACGACTGAAGCGACTTAGCAATAGCAGCAGCAGCAGCAGCATACGGAATGTGTGCGTGCATGTGTGTATGGTAAGCCACTTCAATTGTGTCCGACTCTGTGATCCTATGGAGTGTAGCCCGCCAGGCTCCTCTGCCCATGGGGTTCTCCTGGTAAGAATATTACAGTGGATTGCTGTGCCCTCCACCAGGGAAATTTCCAGACTCGGGGAGCAACCTGTATCTCTTATGTCTCCTGCATTGGCAGGTGGGTTCTTCACCACTAGCAGCACCTGGGGAGCCCATGTACAGAATACATATCATTTAAAAGACACACATGCGCACATAGGCATGTGCATACACAGGAAATACAATGAGTTCAGAGACTGTGAAAATAAATACTTCAAAACATCATTCCTATGAAAAAAAGCCCAACCCGAAAAGGCAGAAGTGTTTCATAGAAATCTTTGAAAATACTTTCCTACTTAGGAATAGCTCTAACCGTGTTTAATCTTGTTTCCTACATACAACATTTATATCAAGATAAATAATGAGACTTTTAAGCTTATGCATGTGAGGCTTTGATCAGAGACAGATTGTTGTATTATGCTTATAGCAATATCAACATCCAACTCAATACTGCCGTGTTGGCATCCCATGCCCAGCCGCCCAACAGAGCAATTCATTGAGAACCAGATGGACAGGATGCCCTACATGAGTTGGAGGCTCACTTAGTAGACAACAGATGGAGAAATATGATTTCCTCCGCAGAGAGGGCAAAAAGACTATTTTGTCTGCTGCTTTTCTAAGGAAGTCTTCTTGGAGATTGGATGGAAGCATATTTATTATGTTTACTACATATTTACTATGTAGGTTGAATGACGGCCTCCCCAAAATATATCCATGACCTATTCTCTGGAGCCTGTAAATCTTTACTTATATGGTAAAACTAGGACTTCTCTGATAGCTCAGCTGGTAAAGAAGCCAGAGGAGACCCGGGTTCAATTCCTGGTTCCAGAAGATCTGTTGGAGAAGGGATAGGCTACCCACTCCAGTATTCTTAGGCTTCCCTGGTGGCTCAGCTTGTAAAGAATCCGCCTGCAATGAGGGAGAGCTGGGCTCAATCCCTGGGTTGGGAAGATCTCCTGGAGAAGGGAAAGGCTACTCACTCCAATATTCTGGCCTGGAGAATTCCATGGACTCTACAGTCCATGGGGTCGCAAAGAGTCAGACACGACTGAGCAACTTTCACTTTCATGATAAAACTTGACTTTGTAGATCTGATTAAATTAAAACTATTTAGACAATTAGATGAGGGACTTAACTGGATTATCTGGGTGGACTCTAAGTGCAATGCAACAATAAATGAGAATGAGATTTCATTCATTTCATGAAAATGAAACAGAAGACCTGACACAGAGAAAAAGTCTTGCGAAGGAAGCAAAGGGAAGTGGAGTCAGAGAAGATGCCATACCACTAGCTTTGAAGATGGAGGAAGAGATCAAAAACCAAAGGATGCTCCCCCACAAGCTGGGAAAGACCAGAAAATACATTGTTCTCCAGAGCTTCCAGAGGAAGCGTAGCCCTGAGAAAATCTTGGTTTTGGCTCAGTGACACATTTTTGTATTTCTGGCTCCAGGAACCATAAGAAAGTAATACGCCTTATCATTTGCAGCAAACATGGAGAAAGTCAAGCTTAGAATCACATGCAAAACAACTGGAGGCTGTGGTTAAAGGCAATTCAAAGAAGATTCAAGATATAGGTTAGGACTTCCCTGATGGTCCACTGGTTAATAGTCTGCCTGTAAATATAGGAGACACAGGTTCAATCCCCCTTCTGGAAGATTACACATGTCAAGGGGCAACTAAGCCTGTGGGCTACAACTACTTCAGCCCGTGAACCACGACTCCTGAGCCCAGGTGTCCTAGGGCCTGCAGTCTGCAATGAGAGGAGACGTCACAATGAGAAAGCCACACACCACAGCTACAGAGCAGCCCATGCATGCCACAACTAAGATAGCCCACATGCAGCAGCAAAGCCCCAGTGCAGCCAACACGGAAATAAATGATGTTTTTAAGAAGATACAGGTTAAATGCTAGGCTAGGAGTCTCTAAGAGAGAACTGGAGAATAAGTCAGTTAGGAGGAACACTGCTGGGATAAAAAACAAATACCCAAGTATTAACTTCAGATACTATTCCTTCAAAAGAACTAACATTTCATTGGATTAATTTATAGAGAAGTTTATACTCTAGTGGATTTATTAAAATCCACTGAACAAAAGGCAGCAATTGGTGGTGTTAGCCATATGGGTGTGGTTAGGGAATGAGAGGAATAGAGCTCTATCAAAACTACCATCAGCCTAGGATAACTAACCATGCGCATAACCAAGGCTGTGCCTTCCTGTGGCCCGATAGCAGGCTTCACAAACATAATCCATAATGACTAGACAAATGGAAAAGAAAATCATAACAAACAATTGGCACCATGAAAAAATTTTCTGAAGACAACTCAAAGATTAGAGGGATATATTTGCAAGTCATGATCTGATAAAGAATTTGTATCCAGAATGTAAAAAATCTGTTAAAACTCAATATTAAAAAGTCAACTAATCTAACTTAAAATGGGCAAAGGAGATGAAAAGACATTTCTTCAAAGAAATATAAATGGCCAATAAGCACAAGAAAAGATACTTAACATCATTAGTCATCGAGGAGATGAAAACCAAAACTATGAGACAGTTTCACACTCCCTAGGATGACAAGAATCGAAAGGTTAGAGAATATCAAGAGCTGTTGAGGCAGTCTGAACCGTCTTAAACTGTTGTCAGGAATGTAAAATGGTGCAGTCACTTTGGAAAACAGTCTGTCAGTTCCTCAAACGATTAAACACGGAGGTACCATCAGATACAGCAATTCCACTCCTAGGTTCAAACCCAAGAAAAATTAAAACACAAGCCCACACAGAAATTTGTACACAGATATTTATAGCAACATGATTCATAGCAGCCAAAAGATAGAATGACATAAATTTCTATCACTGACATATGAATAAACAAACTGTGGTATACCCATACAATGGAATATTATCCAATCATAAAGGTACTGATACATTTTTCAATATAGATAAAAATTTTAAACATTATTCTAAGTGAAAAAGTCAGGCACAAAGGTCACAGTCTATGATTCTTCTTACCTGACATATCTAAAAGAGGAAAATCTTTTAGAAACTAAAAGCAGATGAATGGCTATCTATGGCTAGGGCTGGAGTGGTAAGATGGGGAATGGTTGTTCCTTTTTGGAGGGATGAAAGTATTCTAAATTTGTCTGTGGTGTTAGTTGGACATATCTGTGAATGTACTGATAATCACCTTAAAAGGGTGAATTGTGTGTTACCTGAAATTATCAATATGCCTAATGTAATATTATAAAAAGTTCAAGAAACTGTCAGTTTATGAGCAGGATAAGGAAGAATGATGAGGAAGACACATAGGAGGCCTTAGACAATGGAGAATATATTATTTCCAGCCTTGGTGATAGACACATAAATATTTTTTAAAGTATTTGTTTTTACTTTAATGTTTTATATATATATATATACACATTTATATAGCAATTATCATAGATGTAAAGCTAGATATAGAGATAGGTATTTAAAAACAGTGTATGTCAAGTAATTCAAAATTAATAAAAGAAAACCTAAACTAGGTATATTAAGTTTGATTCCATTCCTATCAACATACATATCATGGTTTCCATTGTATCAGACACTGCTTCTAAAATTGTATTGCCTGGTTTTGGTTTAAAATTGTAGTTGATAATTCATTAATACAAATATGACACTGGCTTCTGGTTCAAGCAACATTTCCTCTGACTCAAAACTATTATTGATTTCAAATGAAGTGTAGCTATTTAGGTAATACATGTGGCATATTATAAATGATTTGCACAAAAACAAAAATAAGTGTTGTGCCTTAAAGTGATACTCATAAGAGTTCGTATCGACTATGCAAAGGCCCAAATGCAAATGCTTTTTAAAAGCAGTTACTTCCCAACATTTACAGGCTTTTCTATAGAACTTCCTGCCATCAAATCAAGGTACTAAGTTGTAAGTTAATCTTCGTAGTTACAATTACTGGCTCAATATATGCCAATGCAACTATTACTCTAATAATAGATTATATAATAGTCATTTCTTTTGCCTTAGAAATGGAATGAAGGTAGATGGGAAAACAAGTAGCAAGAGATAAAATCATGTCAGTAATTCTACAATGTGAGTCTATCTGCTACTCCAACGTGGATAGTGATTCACTTTGCAGAATGATGTGAGAGCAGGGCACAGGTGCGTTTGCACAACTCTTTCAGTTCCATCAGGAGCACCCTTCAGCAGGCAAAACATGTCTGTTGTCACCGGGGTTGGGGGAAGGAGTAAGTATATTTGGGAACTAGCACCCTTGGGTAGTATAAAGGAGCATGGTTCACATTGTCTGAAATTGCTCATGCCCTGGTTCATCCAGCTGGTAATGAAGCAGTCAGCATCCCATCTCTGGAGTGGAATAGGCAATTATTCCAGCTTGAAACTCTGCCCTTGCAAATTGAGTGTGGCAACAATTCACATTGGCTGTCATTACAAAGTCTCTCAAAACAGGGTAGCTATCCGTATCAGATCACAAGGAAAAATCAGAGATGCCTAAAAAGTTTACCTTAACTCCAAATAGATTATCGTGTGGGCTGATGATATGGATATTTAAGCTGCTTTCGAGGAGACCTTTTTGTTCAGTTTTATTCTTCGATCTTACTCCAAATTGCTCCAAATAAATCTAAAATCCTAGTCACGTAGAATATTTCTGTAGAGTCTCATTAACCAAAACCTCCTGTCTTGCAATACAGTTAGAGAATAAAAACATCTCTCATTTCCGTCTAGTTACATTTTAAGGCTGTTACAAGAAATCAAGAAAAGAACAAACTCCTCTGGGAATTTGAACCTTAGATGTGCAAGTAAAACGTTTGTACTTAGACCTCTCAAAGCCAGCTCATGTATGTATCTTCTGGGGAGCTCTCAAAATAGTATCTGCGCCTGGGCCCCACCCTATACCAATTAAATCAGAACTTCTGCACCTCAGATGATTCTAGAATGTTCAAGTTAAGCACTAGTAAAAATTTAACAGGCGTACACATCACCTGGGCTTCCCTGATGGCTCAGAGGTTAAAGCGTCTGCCTCCAATGAGGAAGACTTGGGTTCTATCCCTGGGTCAGGAAGATCCCGTGGAGAAGGAAATGGCAACCCACTCCAGTATTCTTGCCTGGAGAATCCCATGGACATAGGAGCCTGGTAGGCTACAGTCCACAGGGTCGCAAAGAGTTGGACACGACTGTTTCAACTACAGATTCTAACTCAGGTGTTCCATGATTGGGACTAAAAATCAAGATTTCTATACATTTCCAGATAATGTGGATGTAGCTGGTTTATGGACTGCTTTGTTAAGTAGCCAGAATCTAGTAAGAACTTTCCTAGCTTAATCTTAGAATTTCCTGTGGAACTTTTTAAAATTCCTGTGCCCTTGACATCCTCTAGACTTGCAACACCAGAATTTCAATGGGTGCAATTCAGTCATCAGTAGTTTTTTAATGTGCCCAGTGGTTCAAATGTATTGGAAAGGTTGAATATCAGGGATGTAGGTGCCTTACCATTTCCCCAGCCTGACTTTTCCCCTTGACTTAATGACACAAAAATCTTCCATTAAACAAGTCTTGAAAACTGTGATTTCTCCCTCTGCTGCATCCACATATGACTTGCCATGTTTCATTCATTCAGTAACTGAAATATCTGCTGACATCCATGTCTCCTTTCAATTGTCAGCACATATTTAAGGCTTCAATTACCATTTGCCTACTATAGCTTACAACAATTTTTTTTTCAAACAATTTCTACCTAACTCCAATTATTTTAAAACCTGTTGAGTATATTTTACCTATTGTTGCTGAATTAGTCTCCTTAAATCATTCCTAATATATATATCCTTTGTTTAAGGCTTCCTGGTGGCTCAGATAGTAAAGAATCTGCCTGCAATGCATGAGACCTGGGTTCAATCTCTGGATCAAGAAGATCCCCTGGAGAATGGAAAGGCTACCCACCCCAATATTCTTGCCTGGAGAATTCCATGAGCAGTGGAACCTGGAGAGCTATATAGTCAATGGGGCTGCAATGAGTTGGACATAACTGAGTGACTAACACTTTTGTTCAGAATCTTCATATTGCCCTTTGTCTATAAAATCTAAGCAAAACCCCTAAATATAACATTCAATATTCTCTATATTCAGATCTCTACTTAATTTTCACTTAAATTTCAGTGTAATCTCTCATTATTTATAAAGCTCTCCTTTTTCTCACGTTTTTTCTCACCTACAACTTGGTCCTCAAACACCGCCTTATTATCCTGTGTATGACTATCTCTGCTATTTGTCTAACACAGTGTTCTCAGAATACTAAACCACACCTTACATCTTAAGAGCTTATTCAACCATAAAAACTACCTCTAAATCGTATTATACAAACAAAATAAGAAACCCTATGCTTGGACTCCCCTATTTGCTTATAAAAATTATGTTAAACTATTCAAAGTTTGCCTAATCTCTTTCCCAAATTTCTCTCGGCCTTAATAGCCTGGAACACAAAAACAGGATCTTGAGATTATCCCAGAAAGCTCTCCCCCAAGTAAAAGATCAATTAATATTTACTAAATTGAAATGTATAAATATTTTCCATTTGAGCATTATGTGCATATTAGTTAAAAAATATGATTTCTTCCCACAAGTTTACAGTTTACAGGGTTTAAATATGTAAAACAAATACCACATAAGGACATATAGTTAATTCCTCAGGTAGTCAAAGAGATTCATGATGAGATTGAATACTTTGAAACTGCAGCGACTACAACTGGTCCACAGATCTTGACATATAATAGCTTCCAAAAATAAATTCTCAGAATTCAAAGAGAGGGGTTCTTTTGTCATGCTTTCAAGAGAAATCTTGGGTTCTGTAAGTTCTGTGAAAAAAGATAATAATGGCATATTAGATGAGAGAGTAAGTATAAAGGCTAAGGGGAGGAAATGCAAATGGCAGGCTGGATGGAGAATGGAGACGCTGCTTTGGCTGTGACCATGTATGGCAGTTACTAGATGCTTTCAGATTGACGATGTCTGATGAACAAACATTTAGAAAGCATGAACTAATTAGTCCCATGTTGGAGTAAAAGATAGCCCACTAAAAATATTTAGAACACCATCTTACCAGCAAGAACAACATGGTTGAAATCAAGTACAGTTTTACTATTTACACAGAATAATTCCGAACTTATCTGAAGTGAAACATAATTTGCTTACTGGTTGCATGCATTTCATGCATGGCTATTGTAGGCTGAAACAATACAGACATCTTCTAAATAAATGTTTAATAATAATAGATTTAGAATTAGTACACACAGTATTTCACGTCATGGGAAGTATGTTATAAACCCAATTTATAAATATTATTTCAAAACGAATATGGTGGTGATACAAACATCTCTTCACTGCTTCCAAATACATTAGTCCAGCTTTATAGTTGCAAATTTTATAAAACTTTCCAATTCTTCAAGATATAATTTGCCATTAGTTTGACATTTCTCAATTCCTATCTTCAATTCCTATGCTGGGGTTTGAAAATGCAAATTTTTTCTGTAATTTTTTACCAAGTATTTCCTGAAAGTGTACTGTGAATTAGATTCTTTCAGTTCTGAATTTTTTCTTTCTATTGTAGCACTTTCTTTACTCTAGTTATTTTCAAATGTTTTATTTCTCTAGTATCTTACTGTGAGGATACTTAAAAGACGTAGATATTTACCAGAACAGTTGAAAGTAGTTTGAATAGTTTTTGAGTTCTCATTCTTTAAGTTTCATGCAAATTTAAAACCTATACCACAAAATACTGATTTTTAATATAAAATGATGCCATATATTGTTTATCCTTAGGAAAAATGTGAATGTCAATTAAATATGCCATATTTAAGCCTGATAAATACTACCACATACTTTTGTAGAGAAAGCTTCTTCATCTAACTTTGAAAGAAATAATTTCAACCCCATCACACCTAATTGTGTGTCTGGATCATCCTTTCATTTTTAAATAAGCGTGCCATAATTGTCTCTGAAAAAGGATGCACCATTCAGTACAATTTCTTTTAAATAGAATGCAAATATAGCAGATATTTCTGCCTTTAGGAAATCTGAAATTAAAGATGTAAGACACAAATAACAGAAGCAACGTGCCAAAAGCATTTTATACAATGAAAAGTATAGCATTTAAAGTAGGATGAGACCAAACTCTAAAATGAGGGTAATCAGGATGAATTTCATGAAAAGATAGTATTTCAGTTGGATATTACATATGAATAAGGTTTTGGCACATAGTCTGGAAACAGTAGAATCTGGAAAGAAGAAAATATCTGAGCAAAGGAAGAAAAAGAAATGTGCAAGGCCCTTTTCAGAAATAAAATAATAAATTGATTTCAATTGTCAGAGAGAATACATATAATACGTAGAGTTAAAAATGGAAAAGTAGACAAGTCACATTATAGAAGATCATGGACTTTGAAAATTTTTCTTCATAAAGTTATTCGGATGATGAAATGTGGGCTGGTAAGAGAACCAATCAAGAATGTAACTGCTATAATTGATATATCATGCTTTTGTCAAGATGCTGTTGTTTGGTTGTTCAGTCACGTCCGACTCTTTGCAACCCCATGGACTGCAGCACGCCAGGCCTCCCTGTCCATCACCAACTCCCGAGTTTACTCAAACTCATGTCCATCGAGTCGGTGATGCCATCCAACACTCTCATCCTCTGTTGTCCCCTTCTCCTCCTGCCTTCAATCTTTCTCAGCATCAGAGTCCGTTCAAATAAATCAACTCTTCACATCAGGTGGCAAATTATAGCACGACTTAAAAAAATATTGTCCAAGAGAACTGGGAGGAGCATTTGAAGAAACAAACAAAAACTCTTCTGATATGTTTCTAACTATAAAACTAGCTTGATTAGCACTTCTTCACTCTAATGGGTCAGAACACACATGAATTCAAAATTAAGTGCAAAGAAAATAAGCATTTCTGCTTCTGGTAATGAATAGATAATTCAGATTAACTTTTCAGCTGTGAACAACCAACAAAGCAAGAATTTTTTTTTTTAATATATCAACAAACTAACAAGATAGTGAGGAATTGTAGAACCTATTTCTAGAACAAGAATATCCAGTGAAACAAGCTCTGGTATCTAACAATTTTTTTACTGAAAGGTGTCCATGGATTCCATACCATGATAAAGATGACTAGGCCACTTTATAAGCTAAGCAGAGCTTTCCAAAGAATGACATGAGTAAGAAAAAACATATGTAGTTTAAGTGCCAAGGACTGAGACCTTGGCAAGCTTGTCAGAATTTGTGTAGGCTTATATTTTCGGATTAAGGGAAAAGTGGAAATAGCCTTCGAAAGGACTGTGGTTCAAATTTTAATCATTTCAATCAAGTCAATAAGATGATCTCTGATATCTGGGTCCTCTTGGCCTTAATGAAGAAATGTGTAACCCATTTTGGAAGTAGTTAACGTGATCTCATATGTCAAATCACTTTTATAACTTTTCATACTGCAAGCTGTTTGCGATTCATGAATTCATATTTGTAATTTGATCAAAATAGGAATGGATGGCAACAAGAGCACATGATTTGAAACCATGAAAAAGTAAAATAGAGAATCTAAATAGCTGATGGGCGGGCGTTAGACAATAAAGATATCAGACATAGATTTTACTATTATTCTGCCAGTAAATTCAAGAAAATAAAAAATAAAAAATTTCAAGAAGACTAGAAGTCAAAAAATATTCTACTGAAATTCCAGAATGAAGTCTATAAGACAAATAAACAGCAGTTCTAATAGCAGATTAGATTCATCTGAAGAATGACTGATTTGGAAAATAGATAAAAATAAAAGTTCTACAATGAAGCACAGAAAGGAAAAAAAATGGAAAACTTAAAACTAGTGGAATTTTCTAATATACATGGAATTTCTGTATCAGAAGCAGAAAAGAGAAAGAATCAAAATTTAAACATAATTTTTTTTCTAAAACTGATTAAAAGAAATCAATCTGCAGATCAAAAGAACACTACAAATCTTAAACCAGAAAGTACACATACAGGTTTTAGTAAAACTATTGAAAGTCAAAAGCAAAAGAGAGAAAAGAGGAATGTAATAATGAGACAGAACACAAAAGAAGCAATATAATTCATAAACCAATAAAACTATATTTTAGTAGAGAGAACAGACTAAATCTGTCCATCTATAATCTATAGCTCTGAAAATATCTTTCCAAATAAAACTTAATATCTCATGTTAACACTCAACATTATCAAATACGTGAATGAAAAGAATGAATCAAAAAATAATCAGAAAGCTGAATATTTTATATGTTAAAGCAATTATCACTAATTATGTTAAACATCATAGGGATAGGGGTCAAGTGTTTTAAAAGACTTCTATGGACCTTAGCCTGTCAGGCTCCTCTGTTCATGGAATTCCAGGCAAGAAGCCATTCCCTTCTCCAGGGGGATCTTCCCAAACTAGGGATCAAACTTGGGCCTCCTGCATTGCTGGCAGTTTTTTCAACCACTTGAGCCATCAGAGAAGTCCCAGAGACTCCTTAAATACACAGAAATACATACTAAAATTGCCTGCAAATTTCTAAATTGATTTAATGTACTCCATTTTGCAAGTAATAATAGAGTTCCTTGAGTGAGGTATTATCACAAGACCCTCTCTTCTAAATACTTATTCCATTTACCCAGTTATTTACCAATACTTACTTGTATGCTTAATATTTACCAAGAACTGTGTTTATATACTAGAGGTTAAAAAACAAAACAGTCCCTTTCTTCCTGGAAATTGCATTTGGAGAGAAAGAAAGGTAAACAAAACATTATGTTACAATATAAAGAACTATGAAACAAATTGACTAGTATCTGGTTAATGATTACTGAGTAAAAGATTATTATAAAAATATATACAACATGCTATGGGAATGGTATTAAGAATCATTTATTCAAGAAAAAGCTGAGTGAATGCATGCACGTGTATGACTGAGTCCCTTCATTGTTCATCTGATACCCTCATAACATTGTTAATCAGCTATACCTCAATACAACATGTTTTTAAAAAATTCAAAAAGGGTTGAAAAGGTGGGAAAAGAGGTATATCTATATCGTTCTTTAAAAAAAACCTTTGCATCATATCATAGATATCAATGTTAAAGGACTAAAGATCATCTGGGCATTTCTTTTTTTTTAATTTAATTTTATTTTTTAAATTATTTTTTTAATTTAAATTTATGTATTTTAATTGGAGGCTCTATTCACCATGCTCTTTGAATCTAACTAGCACATAAAGTAAGGAAATTTCATATTCAGTAAAACTAGAAAATGAGGAAAACCAAAACTGTGAAAAATAGTTGTCAAATATAATGAGTGTTTGATGAATTTGAACAGAAGACGCACAAACCAGTCCCAAAGCCCCCAGATTTTTTGAACTACAGACATATGAGTGCATGTACATATACACAGTCTCAGAAGTCCTAACCAGTGGCCCCAAATGCTTGACCCTGGACATCCTGGGAGCAGGAGAATCCAGGAGCACGTGCTCGCCTGTGTTACATGATACTGTGTCAAGGGAGATGGACTGAGTGAGAAAACCGAGGATACTCTGTATGCACTAGATACAAGTGGTAAGAAAGGAAATTCTGGGAGAGTTCGCAGATGGCAAGTAGATTTGCAACTGGTACAAAGAACCAGTGATCATGAAATATCCTAACACTAAATCATCATGAACACACACACACATGCCCCTTCAAAATGCTGAGTTTACTGTGAGTTATATAGAATTTCTATTCTCGATAAAAAAGGAAAGGGGTATCACTAAATGTTCTGATTGGTGATAAATGTTCAGAACAGAAAATATAGTTGAGTTGGTGAGAAAAAGTTGGTGGGAGTTGATTCTGCGTTAATTTCACTGGAGAGGACAAGTGAACAGAACCAGAGGTGAGTCCAAGGGCTCAAACCGTCACATTAAGATATATTTCTTTCTCCATCTACAAACCTTGCCTTTCTGTGCACAGTCTTTATTTTTAAGTATAAATTTATCTCACAATGGCAAACCTGGATACAGACTTATTATACAAAATCTCTTCAAAAATAGTCGCATGTTCCCCTTGATTTTAGTAACTGTTCAATAAATGAATTTCATTCTATCTTGGTTTATTTCCCTTAATGAATCAGTTAAAATGGCTAACGAGATGGGGTGCTCTATTCGATTATAAGCGGGTTATACTTGGAGCTAGAGGTTAAAGTCAGCCTTACCTAGATGATAAGAACTAAGAGTAGGACAAGTTGATTTCCAAGAGGGAAAAAACCAAAGAGCTATTACAAAAAAAAAAAAAAATTAAGTTAAGCAAAAAATAACAATGTCCTTTAAGACGCCTTCTTAGAAACTCTTTAGGTGATAAAATCAAATAAGTCAAGAAAGGTATAAAGAAGCTATGTTGAATGTACCAGTACTGATGTCAAAGATAACTAAAAACTGAAAAAATATGTTTACTATGTTACATTGTGGGAATTACAGTTACTTATAGAATATTTCTATTATAAATCCTAGCAATGTGAATTGAGAATAGAAAAACTGGAAAATAAAGTGTAGGGGAGAGGGGGAGAGGGTAGATGAGGAAAGAAATGAAGAAATATAAACAAGTTGACTTTTAACATTGTTCCTGTAGGGTGCTGATAAATTGAAAACAGAAAATCAGACTCATTTTAGAGCAAACACATAGCCTTAATAGATTAATTAAGCATTCATCTGAAGAAGCTAGAATAAAAAATAGATATAAGAAAATCAGAGATAATTTAATTAAAAACAAAACTAACAAATTGTAAAATCAAAGAATAGTAAATTGGAAAACAAAAGAGAAACATTTTTTAAAGATTACCATGTTGATGTATGGCAAAACCAATACAATATTGTAAGTAATTAGCCTTCAATTGAAATAAATAAATTTATATTAAAAAAATTTACCAACCTAAACATGAGACAGTATAAAAGAAGTAAATATCTTAATTTAAAATTTTTTTTAAAATATGGAAAAATGTAAACACTGGGAAATTGAGAATGATCTTAAAAACCCTTGGCTGAATTGTTTTATTAGACTGAAAGTGTGATAAAATATATTTTTAAGGGAAAACATAAATTGCCTAAATTGACTCAAAAACAATTTATAAATTAAAAAAAAATAGGCTAGCAACCTCTATGATCTTATTATTTACTCAAAAGATATATGTGCAAGGGTGAACACTGAAACATTCTGTGTAATACCTAAAAGTCAGAATCAACATAACTATTTATCTATCAGGACTAAGAACGTTAAATGATCATATATTCATACAAAATAATTCTAGTCGATGGTTAACTAATTTATATGTGTTGAGATCTCCCGATTACAATATTAACTACAAAAATGGAAATGACAAAATATTTTTAAGGGAGATATACATTCTCTTTTTAATATATTATTTATACCTTCTATGCACTAAATATGCATGGGTTTTGACAACATAGTCCTGAAATAATTATAACCACATATGCAGATTTCTATATGGAGACTTTCTGAAAAGACACAACATATTACTAATGGCTATAACCACGAGCAAGTAGAGTGGGACAGGGCGTTTACCAAGTGTAAAATTTCACTTTTCACTCCATCTTCCTATATCATTTTAATTGATGTTATTTGCTCATTTTTAAAATCATAATAAACAAAAATAAAAAGCTGTATTTTCTGCTTGAGATACCATTTAACATGAGGCAACAGAGATTCAGAAGAAAATTCATTGTAGATTTATATTATTTCAGATAAACAATTTCTGAGAAGATAAAAAGAGACAAAACTGGGCAGAGTTTTGTAAATTTTTAGATATATTTAACTTAAAATTATGTTATATTTTACCTAGTTCATTATATATGCTGAGTTCTATGCTCAATAAAAAGGGAAAAACACTTTAGGGCATCTATTCTCAGGGAGATTAGAATATAAGACAATGTTTTTAAAACAAACAATTGTACAAGGTAAACTGTAAGTGCCAAATCAGTAACTTTATACTGAATTACTTCAAATTCTTCAAATCTATCAAAACTTCCCCTATTCACCCACCTACCACGTTTCATTTTACTAATCATTCTATTTTTATTTTATTAATTGTATTAAATGTAGACTGATTTGCATCAAATACTTTTAAAAATTGTTTCTCCTTAACCCCATAAGAGAAACTACCCATAAATCCTCAAATGGAATCCCAGAAAGAGGAATTTCTTCTTAGAATCTTTACATACATGAAATTTTCCCTAGAATAGAAGCTATGGCAAACCTAGACAGCAGAGAAACCACTTTGTCGATAAAGGTCCAGATAGTCAAAGCTATCGTTTTTATAGTAGTCATGGAACACAAAGAAGGCTGAGCACCAAAGAATTGATGCTTTTGAAATTGTGGTGTTGGAGAAGATTCTTGAGAGTGCCTTAGACAGCAAGGAGACCCAACTAGTCAGTCCTAAAGGAAATCAACCCTGAATATTCAATGGAAGGACTGATGCTGAGGCTGGAGTTCCAATATTTTGGCCACCTCATGTGAACAGTTGACTCACTGGAAAAGACCCTGATGTTGGGAAAGACTGAAGACAGGAGAAGGGGTACGAGAGAGGATGCGATAATTGGATGGCATGATCGACTCAATGGACATAAGTTTGAGCAAACTCCAGGAGACAGCGGGGGGGATCAGGGAGGCCTGGCATGCTGCAGTCCATGGGGTTGCAAAGAGCTGGACATGACTTACTGACTAAACAACAACAACAATCCTAGAATGATTCTATGAAACTGAAGGATTGGGTTAGCCAAACTTGAAAATATTCAACTCAAAGATCAAATGCAAATGTTACCAAATAAGTTCTGGCACTCTAAAATGTCAATAATTTTAGCACTTTATTTCTAAAAAAGTGCAAAACGTTTGCATGGAAATATTTAACCAAAAAATAGAGAAACACAGTGCTATTGCTAAGTGCTTTGGCTTAAGGTTTTGTGGAAAATACAAGCGATGGTATCTTTCACCACATGTCCAAGATAGATATCATAAGTGAATTCTGATGCCTGGGATGATGTAATGAACACTGCAGCACAGTGAGGCACATCTCTCATGATAGTTTTCAGTATTTTATAGTTTTCAGAGGTAATCAGAAGCAGTTTCAAAATAAATGTCTTCACCTTAGTCTTAAAAATGAGAACAGAGCCAGCTTTTTGAGCTCTAGCCAGACGCTAGATTTTACAGTCTGAACTATGTGGGCTAACTGCTAACAGCTCAGGATCTGAGACTTTCAAAGTTATTTTTAGGACAAATCGGTTAATGAGCAGGTACAAACTTCAACATAAATGAGCAGCAGGGCAGAGGCAGCCAAATGTCAGGGAAAGTCTCAGATGGTAGGACAAATTGTAATTATTCAATCCAGTCGGTGGACAGTGGTGAATAAAAATGAACCATTGCCAACTGCTATCCAGTCAAAGGTTTAATTTTTTATGCACATAAATAGAAAAAGCACAGGAAACACAAACACAATGCCTGTCAGAATAGCTTACTCCTGCCGTCGCTCATGCCAGCAGAGAACAGTTTCCTTTCTTTTTCTGGAACTTTCCTCAAATTAGCTATAATACTTGCATTATGGTTCTAATGAATACTACATCTTGGTTCTGTACTAGCTTATTTGCAACGACAAGGCATCATGTAATCCTTCCACATGTTGCAGAAAACTCCAAGAAATCAGCACAGTCATAATTCACTCCCTCCACTACCATCACACCACCAACTGTGGGGTCTGGCCTCCACCAAGAATTAACTGTCAGTCTCAGAAAAAGGCTCAAATAAATTAGTTCATTTGCACTGAGAAAATCACATCAGTCTACCAGTTATCTGGAGAATGACTAAATCTGGGAGAAGAGAAGGCAATTTTGCCAAAGACATGGCCCTATAGAGCCCTGAAACTCTTAGCTGCTACTCTGTTTGGTTTTCATTGCACAGTGTAATAACAAAAAGAGGTCCAGAGTGTTCCTCAAACACTTCACCTTCATGCAATATAAGAAAACTGGTTATGTGCATTTTTCCCTTGGTTTGGTTTTTGGTTACCAGGCAACCACTACCAGTGTTCCTAATGGTACTCTTTGTCTTGGGAAGGAGACATATTTCTCTCCCATTCTGAATGATCTGGGGAAACAGTAAAATACAGTGCTATGAAAAAATCCCAGAGGATCCTTCCATCACACACAGATCACTCTTTTCATTTCTGAGATACAGTAAATGTGGGTAGGTAATTAAACTAAGCTTCGTCAATCAATCCTCTCTCTCACATTTTGAATCATGAGGGGAGTGACAAGGTGAGACAAATGACTGGAATTTGTTCCTGCTTCCTACCAGTGCAGAAATTTTCCAGCAATTAATGCCCTTGAGACTTGAAAGCTTCCTTTCCCTATTGTGAGCCTATGTCCCCAGCCTCCCTTAAACACTGTGTGATACCCTATGTCCACTGGGTATTTTCATTCCAGCTTAATTTAGAGTCACCTGGTGCTGTCTGCAATCAAAGGCACAGAGTTCGTGGGGAATAAAAAGAAGAAAAAATTACTTCTTTTATGGTACTTTCAATCAGAAAGACAGGCAACAGTTTTGCTATATAAAGACTTATTCTGAGGAAATTTTTTTCTTTACTGTCTTCATACTATTTTTTCCAGTTTTACTGAGAAATAATTGACATGTATCACCATATAGATTTAAGGTTTGACCATGATGGCTTGATGTATATACATTGTGAAGTGATTTTCTCAACAGGTTCAGCTAACATCTATCATTGAGTTTTAGACTGCAAGGAGATCCAACCAAGCCATTCTGAAGGAGATCAGCCCTGGGATTTCTTTGGAAGGAATGATGCTAAAGCTGAAACTCCAGTTCTTTGGCCACCTCATGCGAAGAGTTGACTCACTGGAAAAGACTCTGATGCTGGGAGGGATTGGGGGCAGGAGGAGAAGGGGACGACAGAGGATGAGATGGCTGGATGGCATCACCGACTCGATGGACTTGAGTTTGAGTGAACTCCGGGAGTTGGTGATGGACAGGGAGGCCTGGCGTGCTGCGATTCATGGGGTCACAAAGAGTCGGACACGACTGAGCGACTGAACTGAACTGAACTGAACATCTATCATCTCAAGTAGACACAATAAAAAAGAAAAAAAAATTCTCCTTTTGATAAGAACCCTTAAGGTTTACTCTCTTAATAACCCTGATATATATTCTACAACTCTGCTGTATATTATACAATAACTGCAGTCATTATATTGTACATGAGTCCTTAGTATTTATTCCTTATAACTGTAAGCTTGTACCTTTGGACCACCTTCCTTTAATTCCCCCTCTCCTTACCCTCTGCCTCTGGTAACCACAAGTCTGAGCTCATTTTCTGCGAGTTTAATTCCAGTTTTGTTTTAGATGCCACACATAAGTGAGGTCATATAGTGTCTATCTTTCTCTGTTTGGCCTGCTTCACTTAGAACAAAGCCTTCAAGGCCCACTCATGCTGCTATAAGTGGTTAGAATTTCCTCGATTGTATGGCTGAATAGCATTCCAGTGTGTGTATATGTACACACATGTGTGTGTATGTATGTGTGTAGGTATGTGTGTAAATATCAATAGAGATAGGTAGATAGATATATCTCACAACTTCCTTTTCCATTCATCCTTTGTTGAATACTCAGGTTCCAAGTCTTGGTTATTGAAAATAATGCTGCTATGAACATTGCAGGTGCAGATGTATCTTTGAGATTCCCTTTACATTTTCTTTGGATATATTTCCCAAAGCGGAATTGCTGGATTACATACATGGAGATTCTATGTGTGTGTGTGTATATATATTTATTTATTTTTGAGGATCCTCCATACTGTTTTTCATGGTGGCTGTACCGATTTACATTCCCACTAACAAGGAACAAGGGTTCTCCTTTCGCTACATTCACAGTAGCATATGTTAATGCATCTTTTTGATGATGGCCATTCTAATAGACAGGTGGTATCTCACTGTGGTTTTAACTGCCATTTCCCTAGCAACTGGTGATGCTGAGCATCTTTTCACACACCTGCTGGCTTTTTACACATCTTCTTTGGAGAAATGCATATTCAGGTCTCTTGCCCATTTTTTGTTGTTGTTGTTATTGCTGTTTTGCTATTGAATTATTATGAGCTCTTCATATACTTGGAAAGCCTCTTATCAGTTACATAGTTTGCAAATATTTGTTTTTGTTCTACAGGTTGCCTTTGTACTTTGTCATTGGTTTCTTCTGCAGTACAGAAGTTTCTCAGCTTGCTATACTTCTATTATTAATTTATTTTTAAACTTTTGTGCTTGTGCTTTAGGTGTCATATAAAAAATATTACCTAAACCCATGATAAGAAGCTTTATTCCAGTGTTTTCTTCTAAGAGTTTCATGGCTTCAGGTCTTTTATTCAAGTCTTTAATCTGGTTCTTTCAGTTTTTATGAATGGTGTAAGAAAGGTTACAGTTTGATTCTTTTACCTGTGAAGATCCATTATTTCAGCACCATTTATTGAAGAGTATTCTCAGCTTTCCTGTCAAACACTAGTTGACTTTATATGCTTGGGTTTATTTCTGGATTTTGATTCTGTTCCATCGGTCTTTCTGTCTGTTTTTATGCCAGCATCATACCGTTTTGATGACTATAGATTTATATTATAGCCCAAATCAGGAAGTGGAACGCCTCCTGCTTTGTTCTTCTTTCTCCAGATTTTCTTTTAGCTATTCAGGGTCTTTTGTGTCTGTGCTAGTCTCTCAGTCACATCCAACTCTTTGTAACCCCATGGACTGTAGCCCACCAGGATTCACTGTCCATGGAATTTTCCAGGCAGGAATACTGGAGTGGGTTCCCATTCCCTTCTCCAGGGAATCTTCCCAACCCAGGGATTGAACTGGGGTTTCCTGCATTTCAGATGGATTTTTTACCAGATGGGCTACCAGGTAAGCTATTCAGGGTCTTTTGTAGCACCATATGAATTTTAGGAGTGTTTTTATACTTTCGTAAAAAATGCCTTTGGAATTTTGATAAGCATTGCATTGACTCTATAGATGGTTTTTGGTAATATGGATATTTTAACAATATGTATTCTTCCAATTCAAATTTTTTTCATTTATGCATGTATTCTTTGATTTCTTTAATCCTAATATCAGTTTTTGTTTTTAGGTTTTGATATATATATATTTCGGAGAAGGCAATGGGACCCCACTCCAGTACTCTTGCCTGGAAAATCCCAAGGACGGAGGAGCCTGGTGGGCTGCAGTCCATGGGGTCACTAAGAGTTGGACATGACTGAGTGACTTCACTTTCACTCTTCACTTTCATGCATTGGAGAAGGAAATGGCAACTCACTCCAGTGTTCTTGCCTTGAGAATCCCAGGGACGGGGGAGCTTGATGGGCTGCCGTCTATGGGGTCGCAGAGTCGGACACAACTAAAGTGACTTAGCAGCAGCAGCATATATATATTGAACTGTGGTATTGGAAAAGACTTTTGAGAGTCCCTTAGACTGCAAGAAGATCCAACCAGTCAGTCCTAAAGGAAATCAGTGCTGAATATTCTTTGAAAGGACTGATGCCGAAGCTGAAACTCCAATATTTTGACCACCTGATGCAAAGAACTGACTCATTGGAAAAGACCCTGATGCTGGAAAAGATTGAAAGCAGGAGGAAAAGGGGATAACAGAGGATGAGGTGATTGGATGGCATCCCTGACTCAATGGACATGAGTTTGAGCAAGTTTTGTGAGTTGGTGATGGGCAGAGAGGCCTGGCAGACCATGAGACTGCAAAGAGTCGGACATAACCGAGCGACTAAACTGACTGACTGATATATAAAATAATGTTGTCTGCAAACAGTGTCTATAGATAAGTGACTGATGACAAGTAGGAAAAAATTAATGTATTATGTCTATCAGTTCAGACTTTTTATAAATGTAATTGTAGCTGATAATGATGGTGGAGGTGGTCATGAAGATGGTAATTGATATGCCAAAGAAAACGACTCAAAATAGAAATGCAAATTTCTGTCTCCCATTGGTACTTTAAAATTTATCCAGTGGGGCCACTGGATAAAATTTTTTAAAAAAATGTATTACTTACTTCTGCTGCTGCTGCTAAGTTGCTTCAGTTGTGTCTGACTCTGTGCGACCCCATGGGCTGCAGCCTACCAGGCTTCTCCGTCCAAGGGATTCTCTAAGCAAGAATACTGGAGTGGGTTGCCATTTCCTTCTCCAATGCATGAAAGTGGAAAGTGAAAGTGAAGTCGCTCAGTCGTGTCCGACTCTTAGCGACCCCATGGACTGCAGCCTACCAGGCTCCTCCATCCATGGCATTTTCCGGGCAACAGTACTGGAGTGGGGTGCCATTGCCTTCTCCCTTACTTACTTCTAGTAGATAATAAACAAGCTTATGTGACCTAGTCATAAAACACAATCACAATAGAGACTTTAGGATGAGCAATATAATGCATCAATCAAAATGCTGAGCATTATTTACTGTTAAGTCTTCTTTCCTTCCCTGGCTAGGGTCAACTTCCAGCAGGCTGATCATTGTCTGAGAGGCTGGTATTATATCATGAACTCTCTTTTCTCCAACTCTGCTTACAACCTTGTTGTCTCTGTCATTAGTACTGTTTTCCAATAAAGTTTTCCATCTAAATGCACATGGAAGAGGAACTGAGTGGAAGTGGATCTATAGTTTTGGCCAGTATATTGCAAGTGGGAAGTGGCATGAGTTATTAATATTTACATGACAAATTATTTACTGGTTGATGAAAGACCCTGTAAAATGTCCCTTTCCTTTGGATGTAATAAATGCTACATTTAGGACAATTATGGTTTCTTCTGAGCAGACACTGTTCCCATCCTCTCATCCCACTACCTAACAAGGAAAATGTAATGGGAAAAAGAAATAAACCCTCCTGAACCATTGAGATTTTAGAGTTAATTGTTATACAAGGAGAATGTAACCTCTTCTGACAAGAACTGAAGTACTTCGATAACACACACACATCTAAAACACTGGTTTAGGGACCAGGTGACAAGCTATGGAAAAACTGGTATCTAACGCATCTTGGAAAATAATTTGAGTTAATGATAACTAGAAAGATATTTACTTAATGAATCTGTAGCTTGAAGGGGAGAGAATGAAAAACAGAACATTATCAGTATGTGTTAGTTGCTGAAGGCTGGTTTCGGCAAGTTACTATAAGAAAGATGTTTGTCCGGAAAGAATTTCTGGGTTTTCTGAAAGGAATGAAAGAAATTAAGAGAGTCCTGAAATTTGAAAACTTTTCATCACCTACTAGTAAAAAAAATTAAACTAAGAAAGCCTTTGTGTAACAAATACGGATTCAAATTTAGCTTTGTAGCAAGGATCAAATTGAGAAGGCAGTCTACACATACATTGCTGAAACCTCCAGATAAATTTAATTAATATTGGCCCAAATACCCATTTAAAACCATAGTGTTCGATTACTATGAATTGGATAACATGGCTTAGGCATATGAGACCAATGATGAGATGTACAAAAATCTCAATGTGCCTGCAATTAATTTTGGACAGAGAAAGAATCAAGGGTGGGAGAAAGCATGCAAATATAGCAAATCTAATAGATGTATTTAGAACAGAACAAAAGATATGCCTATTGCAACACAGAGATGACTTGAATCAAATAGATTAGATTCTCATCTCTAGATGTTCCTGAAGTTATTTAGAGAATGCTACTGCTAAAAGGACCTAGTTTAAAATAATTTGAGATTGTTCAAGACATAAAATGACATTTGTCTCCTGTCTCCCCAAAGCCCCACCCCAGCCACTATACATGAGTAAGAAGCATGCTAAGAAATCTAAACACCAAAAACGTTTTCCAGTGTACATTTCAGATATTGTCAAAGATTACTGGAAAAGGAACAGAGAGAAGGTTAGAGGGCCACAGAGCCCAACAGAGGAACTTGGTGGAACAAAGGAAAAGCAGAGGGGCACTGGGGACAGAGTCAGGGACTAATCCATCTCCCATCATCAGCACAGGGGATTTCCAGAACACCTGCTTTTAAATCTGTCATAAACCGTATGTTTTCCAAATAAGATTATATACTATGGCTATTCTATCCTTGTTTTACTTTGGTGTTTTAGCTGTGTGGATAGCAAATACTGTGTCCTTTTGTTCATTGGCTCTGAAGTCAAGAGGAAATTCAGTTCAGCTCAGTTCAGTTGCTCAGTCATATCTGACCTAATCCCATAGACTGCAGCATGTCAGGCCTCCCTGTCCATCACTAAATCCTGGAGTTTACTCAAACTCATGTCCATTGAGTGGTGATGCCATCCAACCGTCTCATCTTCTGTAGTCCCCTTCTCCTCCCGCCTTCATTCTTTCCCAGCATCAGGGTCTCTTCAAATGAGTCAGTTCTTCCCATCAGGTGGCCAAAGTATTGGAGTTTCAGCTTTAGCATCAATCTTTCCAATGAATATTTAGGACTGATTTCCTTTAGGATGTACTTGTTGGATCTCCTTGCAGTCCAAGGGACTCTCAAGAGTCTTCTCCAACACCACTGTTCAAAAGCATTAATTCTTTGGTGCTCAGCTTTCTTTATAGTCCAACTCTCACATCCATACATGACCACTGGGTAAACCATAGCCTTGACTAGATGGACCTTTGTTAGCAAAGTAATGTCTCTGTTTTTTAATATGCTGTCTAGGCTGGTCATAACTTTTCTTCCAAGGAGTAAGCAGAAATACATCAGTCCTAATACAGAGACAAATGGTCATCACCCAGGAATCCTAGACATGGAGTTAAATGCCAAGAATGGATAAGACATTGAGGTTGGATCTGTTGAGAAGGAGGCAGTATATTTTGACTGTGAAACAGAATATGTACATTTTTATTTTTAGCTAGAAAGGCAGATTATGGTAGCTGTTAGTGATGTTAATCAAATATTTCTCACCCTCAGTCTTCAATATAGGTGACACCATGATGATTGATGAAAGTGAAAGAGGAGAGTGAAAAAGTTGGCTTAAAGCTCAACATTAAGAAAACTAAGATCATAGAATCCAGTCCGATCACGTCATGGCAAATAGATGGGGAAACAGTGAACACAGTGGCTGACTTTATTTTTCTGAGCTCCAAAATCACTGCAGATGGTGATTGCAGCCATGAAATTAAAAGACGCTTGCTCCTTGGAAGGAAAGTTATGACCAACCTACACAGCATTTTAAAAAGCAGAGACATTACTTTGCCAACAAAGTCCGTCTAGTCAAGGTTTTTCCAGTAGTCATGTATAGATGTTAGAGTTGGACTATAAAGAAGGCTGAGCGCTGAAGAATTGATGCTTTTGAATGGTGGTGTTGGAGAAAACTCTAGAGAGTCCCTTGGACTGCAAGAAGATCCAATGAGTCCATCCTAAAGGTTATCAGTCTTGGGTGTTCGTTGGAAGGACTGATGCTAAAGCTGAAACTCCAATACTTTGGCCACCTCATGCGAAGAGCTGACTCATTTGAAAAGACCCTTATACTGGGAAAGATTGAGGGCAGGAGGAGAAGGGGATGGCAGAGGATGAGATGGATGGCATCACTGACTCCATGGACATGGGTTTGGGTGGACTCTGGGAGTTGGTGATGGACAGAGAGGCCTGGTGTGCTGTGGTTCTTGGGGGCACAAAGAGTTGGACACGACTGAGAGACTGAACTGAACTGATTGCTCTTTCTGGCATACTGTATTCAAGTAGGCCTCCCAACCTAATTCTGGATGAGCTGTTTTGGAAAGCACTGGCAATTAATTGTTGATGTGAGATCCTCCTGTGTCTCTGCCCTGTGCTATCTGCAGTATTTGTGAAATCTCCATCAGTCTGGGTCCCTGATTGACTAAAATAAGCAGTGACTTTCTGACAACTTGCAAAGAACATGTGACATAAATAAGAAATTAAACTTTTTCTTTTAAGCCAATGAGATTTAGGATTTGTTATCGCAAGAAACTTACATAATCTAACTGATACCCATGTTTCTGATCCCTTGGAAGGAGAAGAGAGAAAGGGAAGAGGGAAAAGAATATGTGACATCTTTATTTGACTAAGGGCTTCCCTGGTGGCTCAGCTGGTAAAGAATCTGCCTACAGTACAGGAGACCTGGGTTCGATCCTGGGTTGGGGAGATCCTTTGGAGAAGGGAAAGGCTACCCACTGCAGTATTCTGGCCTGGAGAATTCCATGGACTGTATAGTCCATGGGGTTGCAAAGAGTCGGACATGACTGAGCAGCTTTCTCTTTCACTTACTTGACTATTATCAAACAGGATTTTAGATTCTCTGGAAATAGCTAGTAGCTAAAGCTGAATTTTTCTCCTGGAAGTATTTTCCTAAATTATTAAGAAATCCCCTGATGGACTCCTCTTACCCCAACTCTTTGCTTTAGCTGGCTGCCCTTGCACCCCCATAAGGCTCAGGCTTTCTCTAGCTTTACTTTCACAGACTCTCCCTTTTAGGGACTCTGAATACTCGGACAAAGGCCCTTTTTTTTTTTTTTTTTGGCTGTGCAGCTCTGGGATCTTAGTACTCAGACCAGGGATCGAACCTGTGCCCCCTACAGTGGAAGTGTAGAGTCTTAACCACTGGGTTGCCTGGGAATTCCCTGGCAGAGACCCTTGTTAAACAAGATCCCTCTTAACACTGCCGATATGCCTACTGGGTCCTGCATGAGTGGTCCTGGAGATGCCGCACGTTTCTCCACCATGAGCAGCGGGGCCACTCGCTCCTGGATGCGGCGGCAGCTCTCTCTGCACTGTGGCTTCAGGCTGCATCCGCGCTGGGGAGTCTCCTGTGTGTGTCAGACAGCCCAACCTTGCACCCCCACATTTCCTAGGGCACACACCAAGTGTTCAGATTGCCTTCTTGAAAGGAGTACAACCAGGACTGAAATTAGAAGAGTGCACCTCAAACTAACCCTTAAGTAGGAATGAGCGAGACTCAAAAGCACTTCAGCACCATATCTAAAAAAAAGGAAAAATCTTTTCACAAATCTCCCCTCCCTTGGCCTGTTATCTTGTCCTTGTGAATTTTAGAGCTGTCCAAGTTTCCCTTATATATTTTAAAAATGTCCATTTCAATCCATTACTTACTTAAGGGATTTTTAACTATTATAATTTGACATATAGGTGGAAGCTTAAAATTTTACATGCTCTCACATAATAGTCACATGTATCATTTATTGATTCCTTGAAATGTGCTAATAATGGCCCCAATTCTTTCAATTTTATACCCACTTTCTCTTTTAAGTCTCATGGGATTTCTATGAAGCTGGGTTATTATTCCAAAACTTTGATTGAGGCTCTGAGAGGTTTAATATTCAATTGTTGAGAGTTTTGTTTTGTTTGGCTTTGTTTAAGCCACACTGCTACAGTAACTGCCATGAGGTGGTATGTATAGTATTTACTGGAAAGAAATATAGGAAAATAATTTGCCTCATTTCTACATGATTTCCTACACATTTTGGCATACTTTGGATATGATTTTAGAGAGAAAGAAAGGTAAGCTTCAGTTTAAGTTGTCTAAGTGCTGTTTAAGTTTATTTTCTAAAATTTTGAACATGTGACCCAACAGGTAATGATCTGTCTGTATATTTCACTTCCCCTCTTCCTTGTAAAGATGCAAAATGGAAGATATGGAATATCCATGTTGAGGAATATCTATTCCAATGGTTAATGTGCCATCTCATTCCTAATTTTCTGGCAATAGGTTTTTAAAAGTGGATTCCAGTATTCTTTATGCTTTCCCAATTATCAGAACAGCTTGAAAGGTTCACGTTTCAAGAGGGATTTCTCTTCAGTCTCCTCTCTGACACCACCGCCCTCCCTTGCCTTCTGTTGTTCTTTTCAAGCCAGTTCTGTTCCTTCCCTGGTTGTGACCCTTTGCTGTGAGTCAGGAGGTGGACTTGTGGCATCTGTCACCCCGAGTCACACTTGAGCGCAGCACGATTAGGGATTCCACAGGATTAAAGTTCTCTCTCAGATACCAAAATATCACCCTTCAGTATTAATTGTTTATTTTGCAGTTAGTGTGACTGCAGGCCAGCTGGCCTCCTTGCAGGACTGCTTCTTCAAGCACATGCTGACTGACACTTGAAAGAGCTTTGAACTTAATAATCGTGTGGCCTTAAGACTTTAGCCGCCACTTAGCCCTGCAACGAGTGAGCACACCCGTCTCTTCAAACACAGGGCTTCAGCCGAACCAGGCTGCAGCAGCAAGAACTGCCCTTGAAGCTAAGGGATAGCCAGCCCAGATGCAAAGGAATAAATATCTTCTGTGATCCTTCTTTTTAAAGCTGTTTTTTAAAATGAGTTTGTTTGGATCTATTGACCTTTAAATTTGGCTCTTTTGTTGTTGTTGTTGTTGTTGTTTTCTAACTGATTTTAAGTGTTTTAAGAAGTGGAGATGTCTCTATTTTTCCCCTATTTTATACTTATGATCTGTACACTCTGCTGCTGCTGCTTGCTGCTAAGTCGCTTCAGTTGTGTCCAACTCTGTGTGACCCCATAGACGGCAGCCCACCAGGCTCCCCGTCCCTAGGACTCTCCAGGCAAGAACACTGGAGTGGGTTGCCATTTCCTTCTCCAATGCATGAAAGTGAAAAGTGAAAGTGAAGTCGCTCAGTCGTGTCCGACTCTTAGCGACCCCATGGACTGCAGCCTACCAGGCTCCTCTGCCCATGGGATTTTCCAGGCAAGAGTACTGGAGTGGGTTGCCATTGCCTTCTCCATCCTGTACACTCTAGTAACACTTTAAAATAATTTAGTGCATTCAAAAATTTTGCTTACATTTACCCTGGTGTAAACTTTCATTATAAAAAATTGAGTTCAGTTAAATGACTTTTTTTTTTTTTCTGAAAGATCCATGGGTATGTAGCATAAAAATCACAAATCACATTTGCATTTCATTTTTAAATTAGTTGTTTCATTCTTTGAAGAGATATTCAAGGTCACAGACCCAGGAAAGGTTTTTAATATGTGATCATGCTTCCATCTGTGCCTTGGAGACCACAGAAAAAGGATGTTATCTCAGACTTCAATTTAAATAACATTCTGAACACCCTACCCAGTCTTCCCTAAATCAAATACACCTGCCAATGATGTTGAGGGACAAGTATTTCTCATTTAATTGTTAAGTAGATTGCGTTCAAGTTTATAGATGAACTGAGAACAATTTTAATTTAAATCTTAAAAAGGAGGGGGGCAATATGCAGAGGAAATATGCAAAACACATTCTTGGAATTTATGGTTTTCTGGAATGAGAAACTAAATTGTATAGGGTGTGTAGAGAGACAATTCAGAATTGGAGGGGGTTGATGGAGGCTACTGTAAGGGAGAGAAGAGAAACTTAAGAAGCAAAAAAAAAAAAAAAAATCAATGCTTTCTTCTCATGCTCAGAGAAGAGTGCCTTGCATAAGACACTATTGTGAGCACTATTATGCTATCAAAACAGGTTAGCTTAACTTAGGAACATGAGCCGCTGACCTCATTATGTTGCTGAAAGGAAGCCACCTTTGCCCCCAAAGAGCTAATCTTTTTTCCTGTATGGTTACCCCGTTACCTAGAAGGTTTTCTGAATTTCACTGAAAATTTCAAATCCCTGTAAACTTTAAGGCATCAAAAAATGTCCTTAAAAGCTATAGACAGCATTTCCTTTGTGTTTGCTAAATCAGATTCCCTTTCTGCAATAAAGAACACATACATATGGAAAGCCTGAATGTTTGAACAGATACACCAAGAGAGACTTACAAGGATCTACATTTTAAAGGCAGTGACTCTAAAACATGACAGTGATTTGTATTAGAATTAAAAAGACAAAAAGCCAATGAGAACACTGGAGGAAAAAGAAATAGCAAGGATTATAGCCACAAAATCAGTATAATAATCCGGGGTCCAAAAATCCCGGCAAAGTATAGGGATATTTCAAACCATCAACTACTATAGGTTTTTAGTAAAAACATATTTACCTAGGATCTATCACATCAGATCTACAAAGAGAACAGCAATAACAACGGCATTATTTTTTCTTTATGGTTATACATGGAGCTGACAGTACAATTTGGCGGTCCTAGCTATTTACATTTTCATCTTCCAAAAGAAATGTGAGCTGAAATGCCATGTTTGTCCCTGACCAAATTTTTCAAAATTGTTTTGAACAAAACAATAAATACCATCTGCCATCATTGCTTACATTTAAGGAACACAGTTTAGTACATTGGAGAGGTTGGAGTGAAAAGAAAGACCGACAACACAATGGTTCTCAGGAAGAAGGCACCAAATTCCTTTGACGTTGCACTGTTTATTATTAGAGAATGTTGCAGGCATATCAGAAAGATACCTTATATGGGATTTGTGCATAAATTTGAATTTTAGGGATTCTGTGTTCATTATAATAAGTCATTAAGCATCAGCTACAACAAAGCAAACTGTCCCATTGAGTCATTTCATACCAGGAAATTTTGCTGATAGAAATACTACTAGTCTTAAAAAAAAAAAAACCTTGCAATTACTAGAGGAGATTAAATTAGTAAGACAGAAAAACATAAATTATAAAAATATAGAATAATATCCATTTAGTCAACATATATGCATTGGAACCTACTACCAGGCGCGATTTCTAGGCACTGGGATTTCAACAGTGTACAAAGTAGGCAAACATCCCTTCCTTAGGGCTTATATGTTACTGGAAGAAGGAGCCAATAAGTAGGCCAAGCAAGAAAAAAATCTATTTTTCAAGATAGTTATGAACACTAAGGAGAAGTGGAATAAGAAGTGTGTTTGGAGAATGAGGGGTTAGAGTGGTCTAAGGAGACCTTACTGAGTAAAGACCTGAATGAACAGAGAATGGAAGTCATGCAGACACCTGCAAAGGAACGTTCCAGAGAGTGGAAGAGAAAATGCTAAGTGAGAAGCCCAGTTGGCTGCAACAGAGTAGGCGAAAGGAGGACCCGGAGGTGTGGTACAAGGCAACGGACCCCACGCAGGCACAGCCTCAGAGATCCGTGAGGACATTTTATTAGGCGTAAGGGTTTTAAGCACAGGAGTGACACTCTGGCTGCTGGGTCGAGAGGAGGTGGTGGGAGGAAAATAGAAGATGAAAGGAAGACCAGCTGCAAAGAGTCCCAGGTAGCTGGCTTTGTCCTCCCAGATCCGTCCTCCACCCCCTTCACCCTTTTCTCTTCCTTGGGAAGCATGGGAGCTCCTGGGAGGAGACCAGAGGGTGAGGCCAGCTGAGTCGCTGCCTTTACCCTGTGGGCCTGCCTATGGCTGCTCACATTATTCAACAAAAGGGTGCTGATCCTTTCAAGCCTGCAGACTTGACTTGGCCTTCTCTTCATTTGTATCAGTTTCCTGGAGCTGCCATAACGAAGTGCCACCGGTGAGCGTGGCGTAGCTAACAGAATTTGTTGGCACACAGTTGTGAGTCCAGAGCCTAAAATCATGGTGCTGTGGGGGAAATCTGCCCCATGCTTCTCACTTCTGGGACACTCAGGCTGCTTTCTCGGTTTACAGGGGGTATTTTCCTTGTGGCTTTACATTGTCTTCTGTCTGTACGTGTGAACTCTGTGTCCAAATTCCCCCTTTTTATAAGGACACCAGTCATACTGGAGTGCAGCCAACCCTAACAATCTCATCTTAACTTATTCATCGCAAAGATCCTATTTCCATTTAAGGTCACATGCATAGGTACAGCTATCAGGACTTCAATATCCTTTGAAGGGGAATACAATTCAACCCATACCATTATTCTTGCAGACTCAGGAATGAAAATAACCTAGCTGCCACGAGGTCCAGTTCTGGTTGTCTTAACACTCCTACTTTTGAAAAATCTCTTTGTGAATAAATTTCTTAATTATTATATTTGAACATGTTATCTGTATAATGCTGGGAGCTTAATTATGTAAAAGTCTGTACCATAAAAGAAACAATAAAGCAGAATGCTGGCAACAGTGGCAGTGGGATGAAGTCACCCATCTGGATATAATTTTAAGGACGAGGTCACAAGATGTGCTAAAAAATTGAATATAGGGTATGACTGAAGGAGAAAAGTCCATGACCCCTGACCTGAGCAGCTGGAAGAATGGTGTCGTCATGACTAAGATGGAAAAGGCCGTGAGAAAAGCAAGCGGAAGGTATGTGTGAGGTCAGAAGCTCAGTTTTGAACATGTGGAGTTTGAGATACCCATTAGATGACTAAAAGGGTCTCTTGGATATATGTGTTTGGTGTTTAGAACAAGGTCTATCGATGCACACTTGGGGATCATCAGAGGATAGACAGCCAGTTCAAAGCCATCAGGCTGAATGAAAATCAGAAAATGACTAAGTGGAGACAGAAAAGAGAGCCAAAGGTCTAACTCTTGAAACTCTAAAGTTTACAGAGAAATGAGCAGCAACCAATAGAGTTGACTAAAAATTAGCAGCCATAAAACCAAAAGGAAAATCAGGCTTTGGGAAGTCGGAAGGGAGCCAGAACAAGATTTTTAGGGAAGAGAATACTCAACGGTATCAAACACTGCTTCTGGTAGGTCAGATAAAATGAGTTCTGAGATGGATCACTAGATTAAATTAGTGAACAAGTAAAAGCCAGAGACTGGACAGGACTGGTTCAGTCCAGTGCACAGCCTGGGGCCAAGCTACCCTAGTGGACAATTCTGGAACTAAAGAGAGAAGGGTTAATACAACTGCACCACATGCCATTTACACAAATATGGATTTCTGGAGAGTTCATTTTATACCATTTCAAAACTTAATTACCATTTCAAAACTTAATTATTAACTTTAACTTAGAGTGGTTTATCCCAGGAATGAAACTGGCAGGACAGGAATTTAATTTTATCTTACAAAGGCCTATATCATTGAGATGATTTATAAGGAATATGTACTACTTCTGTAATCAAAACTGAAAAGAATCCATTCAAAATTACATGTTAAAAAGAATACATGTAACAGTGACCAACTTCCAGTACGATCATATGAGAGACACTCTGCTAACTCACTCGCCAATGGTACTGTTGAAAATTATCACTTCAAAGCATCCATTTAAAGCTTCTAGAAATGGTCTCAAGGAGAAACAGGAAATTAAGAAACAACTTATCAAGAAACTGATGAAAGTGTGAAAAGAGAGACAAGAATATGGTATTTGAACCAAGTCATCCCCCTCCTCCTCTCTCATCAGTGAGGCAGAGACTCCCCTCCAGATGCCTGCAATCAAGAACACAGAGCCTCCACTTCCCCAGCTCCCAGCTTGGGCCTCTTCCTGAGAGAAGCAAGAATTCAATTTTTCTCATCCTGTATCAGATGCCTGCTGTTGAGGCTAACTCCTGGGCAACTGGGTTGGAACACATCTTGTATGTTTAAACACATCTTTCTTATGAAAAGCAACCAATTTATGAAAATATACATTTTTTTCCTGCTGATTTTCCCCAAAGAGAGACTGATGCATTCTGAGAATGGAATTTACAAGTATGAAGGGGTCAGCTAGTCAGTTGACTTGAACAAACATACATGAGCATGTTCTCATGTATGAAAAATATACAATTAGTGAGATTCAGAAACAAACACTTTTTATGTGAAAATGTTGCTATGACTACTTGAGGAATAGTATAAGTGTGAAAATCATTTTTAAAAACACAAAGTGCGGGGAGCCGATGGGAGGACCTCCACCCGAGGCAAAGGTCATGAGGAAGGAGGCTCGACATATGCAAAGGCGGGATCGAGCCTCAGGAGTCCCTCTGGAAATTCTCGAGCATCTACCCCCATAACCAGAGCCTGCCTACTTTACTACTTCGTGCTCTCATCTACATCTCTGACTTTACGGGGGGCTGTCCCCCACCACCTCTTTCGGAGAAGGAGTTAACTTAGAGCTCCAGTTAATAATAATTCCTGGGCATGACAGGAGTGTTCCAAACTTACAAACTCCTCTGAAGGTTCTCTAGCCTGCCCGACAGGCTTGTCCAGCCACATGTGATTGCTCACAGCCCCCCAAACGTGAGAGGCACGAGATGCTTTAAACCTTCTAAAAACAGGTTCTTTAGAGAAGTTAGAAAACTATTAGTGTAAGTATAGTGGGCTGATTAGAAGTTGTATTGGTGAAGGGTTTTTCATTTGTTGAGCCAATGTTTACTGCTAAGTCTCCACATCCCCTGCCCTTACACACATTAATGAATATATAGAAGAAATAAGTATTAACCTTTGATATTAATCATGATGGACCTTAGGCTAAGTAAATTCTTTCCTTAATTAAAACCCACTACACCCTGACCCTGTAGGAATGTAACTTTATCTGGTACCTTCGGAAGGTGGCATCTGTTTTAAGAATAATCACCCTTGGAGAAATAAGTGTTCTGGTTGACTGACCGCTGTCACAATGAGAGGGTCATAAATTGTCAGCAGGCCCCCTGGCCAGAAGTTGATGTAACACCCCTAAGACCTCTGTATACATCTGTATGAAGCACCTGACTTTAATAAAAGTCAGGACTGCTGTCCCCGTGTGACTTTTGTATAATATCTCAGTGTATAAAAACAGACCCTGGACAAATAAAAAATGGGATCAGTTCCTCGATAGACTGGTCTCCTCATGTCGTTCTTTCTCTCACCTTCTGGCTGAACCCCCATCTGGAACGTGGAGGCTCGTCAAGCCTACTAATAATGCCTGGGCTTCTAAGATTTGACCGGGGAGGGCTTAGTGTCTCCTCTCCTTCTGGAGAATGGGAGGATGCCTGTGGCCTACGTAGGTGACATAAATTCCTTGCCTTGGAATTTTGTTAGCTTTCCATGTAAACCAAGCTATTCAGCCTCTTTCGTCCACTGAATTTTCCTACTGAGCTATCCTCATTCTATTACTCTTTATATCTCTAATATTTAATTAAAGCTATCGTATCCTGATCGCCAATGCCGTCTCTCCTTGGAATTTCCCTGGATCCACCGGGGCTGGACCCTGGCAACAAAGTACCTTCTCCTCCAGAAAATAAATCAATATAACAGATTTAAGGCAAAATTCAAACTACATTTCTAAGTCTTTCTTCTCCATCTCCAAAATATTATCTAGACTCTCTCGATAACCCCCTTATCTGCTATGGATTAGTTTGACCAACATTACAGTCCATTAAAAAGACCTTTCTCCTGGAAATTATCAACTTTCACTCACACCTTTCCCCACTGCCTATATCCTCTTATGTACTTTTCAACTTCACTAAAATATGTTTGCTTTTTATTTTCACATTATTCTTCAGAGATTTATAATTCATCATTAAAATTTTCAGTACTTTATAGAAATAGAGTTGGACAATCAGCTCTAGGTACCCTCACTTTAGTCTTAAATATACTCCTTGGGATATTTCTGGATCACAGCCTGTGTGACTCAGTGAAGCTCTAAGCCAAACTATGCAGGGCCACCCAAATGGACGGGTCATGGTGGAGAGTTCTGACAAAACGTGGTCCACTGGAGAAGATGTGAAACCAGAAGATGAGCACCTCCGGTCAGTAGGTGTCCAATATGCTTCTGAGAAGGAGTGGAGAAATAGCTCCAACATGGAAATGCCACTCAGCTGTGGATGTGTCAGTGGAGAAAGTAAAGTCTGATGCTATAAAGAATAACACTGCACAGAAACCTGGACCGTTGGGTCCATGAATCAAGGCAAATTGGATGTGTTCAAGCAGGAGATGGGAAGTGTGAATATTAACATCTTAGAATCAGTGAACTTAAAAGGATGGGAATGGGCGAATTTAATTCAGATGACCGTTGTATCTACTATGGTGGGCAAGAATCCTTTAGAAGAAACGGAGTAGCCCTCATAGTCAACAAAAGAGTCTGAAATGCAGCACTTGAGTGCAATCTCAAAAGTTACAGAAAGATCTCTGTTCATATCCAGGACAAACCATTCAACGTAGCAGTAATACAAGTCTATGCACCAACCACTAATGCCAAATAAGTTGAATTTTTTTTTTTAACTTTACAATATTGTATTGGTTTTGCTATACATCAACATGCATCCGCCATGGGTGTACACATATTCCCCATCCTGAACCCCCCTCCCACCTCCCTCCCCATACCATCACCCTGGGTCATCCCAGTGCACCAGCCCCAAGCTTCCTGTAAACTAGAGCCTATTATACAGAGTGAAGTAAGCCAGAAAGAAAAACACCAATACAGTATACTAACGCATATATATGGAATTTAGAAAGATGGTAATGACAACCCTGTATGCGAGACAGCAAATAAGTTGAATTTGAATAGTTCTGTGAAGACCTATAAAACCTTCCAGCTGCTGCTGCTGCTAAGTCGCTTCAGTCGTGCCCAATTCTGAGAGACCCCATAGACGGCATCCCACCAGGCTCCTCCGTCCCTGGGATTCTCCAGGCAAGAACACTGGAGTGGATTGTCATTTCCTTCTCCAATGCATGAAAGTGAAAAGTGAAAGTAAAGTCACTCAGTCGTGTCTGACTCTTCACGACCCCATGGACTCTAGCCTACCAGGCTCCTCCATCCATGGGATTTTCCAGGTGAGAGTACTGGAGTGGGGTGCCATTGCCTTCTCCTGACCTTCTAGAACTACACCCAAAAAAGATGTCCTTTTCATCACAAGGGATGGAATGCAAAAGTAGGAAGTCAAGAGAAAGCTGGAGTAACAAACAAGTTTTGCCTTGAAGGACAAAATGAAGCAGGACAAAGACTGAGTTTTGCCAAGAAAACACACTGGTCATAGCAAACATTCTCTTCCAGCAACACAAGAGACAAATCTACATATGGACATTACTACATATAAAAGCTCCAGTATTTTGGCCACTTGATGAAAAGAGCTGACTCATTTGAAAAGACCCTGATGCTGGGAAAGATTGAGGGCAAGAGGAGAAGGGACGACAGAGTATGAGATGGTTGTATGGCATCACTGACTCAATGGACATGGGTTTGAGTAAACTCCAGGAATCGAAGATGGACAGGGAGGCCGGGCATGCCAGTCCATGGAGTTGCAAAGAGTCGGACAGAACTGAGCGACTGAACTGAAGTGAACTGAAACTATGGTGGAGGTAATGAAGAAAATGGTGACCTCCTTCAAAAGGTCCCATGCAAGCACTGCTATATTCAGTGCTCCCAACACTGAAGCAGGCCACCATTGACCTGTACCTCCACAGAGACACTCAAACACAGTTCTGCCTCAGTCTCTGTGGGATCACTGGGTCCTGGTGCACACAAGGTTTGTTTGAGCCCTCTGAGAGTCTCTGGCAGGTATGGGGTTTGATTCTCAATGCAAATTCACCCCTCCTACCATCTTGCTGGGGCTTCTCCTTTGCCTTTGGACATGGGGTATCTCCTCAGGAGTATGTCATTTGTATGTTGTCACCCTGTTTATTTAACTCACATGTAGAGTACATCATGTGAAATGCCAGACTGTATGACTCCCAACCTGGAATCCAGATTGCCAAGAGAAACATCAACACCCTCAGAAATGCAGATGATATCACTCTAATGGCAGAAAGTGAAGAGGAACTAAACAGTCTCTTGATAAGGGTGAAAGAGGAGAGTGAAAAAGTTGGTTTAAAACTCAGCATTTAAAAAACAAAGATCATGGCCTCTAGTCCCATCACTTCATGGCAAACAGATGGGGAAAAAGTAGAAACCATGACAGATTTTATTTTCTCTGGCTCAAAAATCAGTTCAGTGACTGCAGCCATGAAATTCAAAGACGCTTACTCCTTGAAAGGAAACATACGACAAAGCTAGACAGCATATTCAAAAACGGAGACATAATTTTGCCAACAAAGTTCCATATAGTCGAAGCTACAGTTTTTCCAGTAGTCATGTATGGATTTGAGAGTTGGACCACATTGAAAGTCTGAGTGCTGGAGAATTGATGCTTTCAAACTGTGGTGTTGGAGAAGACTCTTGAGAGGCCTCAGAGAGCAAGGAGATCAAACCAGTCAGCCCTACAGGAATTCAGTCTTGAATATTCATTGGGAGGACCGAGGCTGAAGCTGAAGCTTCAAAGTTTTGGCCACCTGATGTGAAGAGCTGACCCACTGAAAAAGACCCTGATACTGGAAAAGATCGAAGGTAGAAGAGAAGGGGTGACAGATGATGAGATGTTTGGATGACCTGATGGACTCAACGGACATGAGTTTGAGCAAACTCTTGGAGATAATGGAGGACAGGGGAGCCTAGCCTGCTGCAGTCCATGGGGTCCCAAAGTATTGGACATGACTGAGCAGCTGAACAACAACAGCAACAAAGGAGGATCTAAACTGAAAGTAGGCATGAAAAAAAATAAACTTTCACTTCTCTTTAAAAATTTCACAAATTTGACCAGGCCCCATGAAAAGAACAAAAAAAATTCCGCTTTTGAATCAAGTCCATCTGCTTTCTGTTATCAAAACCCAAGCCTTTATCACCATTACTGTAGATTAACCATGCATTTTATTTTTTGAAATTGTGATCTGATCTAAAATCAAATGATTATAAAATTTTTATGAAACAATGTATCCCAAGTTCCAAATAGTCAGGTAACAAATGAGATTTTGAATGATAACTAGCGTAAGGGCTTCAGTGACTGCATATGGGATAATTTGGCAAGTACACAAAGGAAGCCCAAGTGGAACAGAACATAAAGCTAATTAGCTAAAAAAACTAGAGATCCTGTGAGCCTTGATTTATGTTTTTCTTAAATTATTGTCTTCTTAGCCACAGTACTCGATGAAGCTTAATCACTTTGTTTCTACCATCAATTCCAAAATTTAGCATATTACTTTTGGACATTTTTGTTGTTCAGTTGCTCAGTCATGTTTGACTCTTTGCAACCCCATGGACTGCAGCATGCCAGGCCTCCCTGTCCATCACCAACTACCAGACCTTGCATTATTGAAATTTTCATACGATATGCCTCTTTTCTAGACATTTCATGAAGAATCATCTGGTGAAAAACTTGTTTTAATTTTATTAAAGTATAGTTGATTTTACAGTGTTGTGTTATTTTCTGCTGGACAGCAAATTGACTCGGTTATATGTACATATTCTTTTCCATTGTGGTTTCTCACAGGATACTGAATACAGTTCCCTGTGCTATACAATAGGATTTTGTTGTTTATCCAGCATATATATGATAGTTTGAATCTGCTAATCCCAAATTCCCAATCCTTCCCTCCCCCACCCCCACCTTGACAACTGCAAATGTGCACTTTATGTCTGTGAGTTTGGTTTTTTTTTGTAGACATGTTCATTTGCGTCATACTTTAGATTCTACATATAAGTGATATTACATGCTATTTATCTTTCTCCTTCTGACTTCCTCCACTTAGTACGATAAACGCTAGTTCTATCCATGCTATTGGGAGTGACATTCTTTCTTTGCTGAGGAATATTCCATTTTATACACACACACCGTTTTTATTTGTTCGCCTGCTGATGGACATTTAGGTTGTGTCCACATCGTGAGTACTGTAAACTGTGTACGATGAACTGAGCGGGTGCACGCATCTTTCTGAGTCATAGTTTTGTCTGGGTATACGCCCAGGTGTGGGTGGGATCGCTGGATCCTATGGCAACTATTTTCCTGAGTGGCTGCAACTCCTGGAAATTTTTCACTGAACTTTTTAATCTTAAGTTTTCTTTGTTGCACAACAATCGTTCATTATATCTGCTACGATAAGCATTTTATAAAAGCCACTTTTTCTTTTGAATTATACCAGCTTTAACTCTACATTTTCCAGTCAGGTATTACAAGTTTTCTTTAGTTATCTTTTCTATTCCACTGATTTTTATTTTCTTGAAACTGCCTACAGAAAGCAGTTGTCTATTTTTTCAGGTGAGAAATTTTAATTGATAAACATATTATAAAATAATCATTATCTCTTAGAATTCAACCCATATCTTTAAAAGGACATTTTTGTATTTGAACTACACCCAAGACCACAAAGGTAGAAAAAAATGCCTGTCACATTTTCGAGTAACATAAGTATCTTCCTATCATATTTCAGAGTATGTACAGCAGTGTACATTCTGGTTCTAACAAAGTCTTTGAGCCCATACTTTCCTGATTGAAGCTGATTTTCTAGATTACCTGTATGTGATATCCAATTATACGTTATTATGAGACTCTTCTCATGTTTCACAGGCATTTACTTTGATACTTTTTATCGCACAATGCTGATTGAGCCCTGTTGTAAAGATTGCTAAACCAATTATATTGTCAGGAATGATGATTGTTAACAATGATCTGGATCCTGTTTGGGCTCAGTCCCCCTTCCTGAAGAAACAGTTTGACTCAGTCCATAACTAAAATTTGTTACTGCATCATAAAGTGAGAAATACAACTATTTTCCTAGTAGATATGTTCTCAAGAGAACTAGAGAACATTATTTAAAATGGCAGAGTAAGAACCTCCAAAAATTCTCTTCTATAAAGAAGCAATTATAAATCTATAAAAAATTGTCAGAAGCAACACTTTCAGAACTCTGGAAGTTAGCTAAAGTTTACAGCAGATCTATAACCCTTAAATAAAAACACCTAAACCTCAGCAAGAACAATGAACTTTGTGGCATTGTTAACTTGTCTTCAGATCAGATCAGATCAGTCGCTCAGTCATGTCCGACTCTTTGCGACCCCATGAATCGCAGCACACCAGGCTTCCCTGTCCATCACCAACTCCCGGAGTTCACTTAGACTCACGTCCATCGAGTCAGTGATGCCATCCAGCCATCTCATCCTCTGTCGTCCCCTTCTCCTCCTGCCCCCAATCCCTCCCAGCATCAGAGTCTTTTCCAATGCGTCAACTCTTTGCATGAGGTGGCCAAAGTACTGGAGTTTCAGCTTTAGCATCATTCCTTCCAAAGAACACCCAGGGCTGATCTCCTTCCGAATGGACTGGTTGGATCTCCTTGCCGTCCAAGGGACTCCCAAGAGTCTTCTCCAACACCACAGTTCAAAAGCATCAATTCTTCGGCGCTCAGCTTTCTTCACAGTCCAACTCTCACATCCATACATGACCACAGGAAAAACCATAGCCTTGACTAGACGAACCTTTGTTGGCAAAGTAATGTCTCTGCTTTGAATATGCTATCTAGGTTGGTCATAACTTTCCTTCCAAGGAGTAAGCGTCTTTTAATTTCATGGCTGCAGTCACCATCTGCAAGTGATTCTGGAGCTCAGAAAAATAAAGTCTGACACTGCTTCCTCACAGCCATAACTTTCTGTCTTGCTAAATCTTTTCAGTCATGTCCAACTCTTTGTGACCCCATGGACTGTAGCCCACCAGGCTCCTCTGTCCATGGGATTTTCCAGGCAAGAATACTGTAGGGGGTTGCCATTTCCTTCTCTAAACTCTCTATCTTGGTTGTAGTCTTAAAAACTATCAGTCCAAAATGACAATGAAAACCAGCAGTGTGGAAGCAAAGAGAGGGGACAGAAGAACAGTGTTGGAACTCCTCCAAAGTTCAATTTGCAGAGAATTGTCAGTATTTGACCTATTCATGGATTCCCTAGAAGACATCACTTGCAAAACTGTCTTTATTTGACCTTATTCTGAGTTCACCAAATGTGAAAAGCCTTTCCCATGGGGTATGTGTTGAAAAAATTACAGGTAATTGTTTAACTTTAGAGCTCCTTGGCATAGTGGACAAGAATTAGACCAAGCAAAAGGCTAACCAAAAAACTTAAAAAAAAAAAAAATACAGGATGAGATGTCCATGTAGTCTTTGAAAATTTTCAACACATTCCTGATAATCCAGAAGGCTGTATGCACTCACAGACGTGTACACATATCAAGGACTCTGTACATGCTCAGGCCCCAAGAAAGTCCTAAATCCTCATCTCTGAATGACCTTGAGATTCTATTCATGGTCAGTCAGTTCAGTCGCTCAGTCATGTCTGACTCTTTGTGACCCCATGGACTGCAGCATACCATGCTTCCCTATCCATCACCAACTCCTGAAGCTTGCTCAAACTTGTGTCCATCAAGTTCTTGATGCCATCCAACCATCCCATCCTCTGTCATCCCCTTCTCCTCCTGCCTTCAATCTTTCCCAGCATCAGGGTCTTTTCAAGGGAGTCAGTTCTTCCCATCAGGTGGCCTAAGTATTGGAATTTCAGCTTCAGCATCAGTGCTTCCAATGAATATTCAGGACTGATCTCCTTTAGGATGGACTGGTTGGACCTCCTTGTAGTCCAAGGGACTCTCAAGAGTCTTCTCCAACACCACATTTCAAAAGCATCAATTCTTTGATGCTTAACTTTCTTTTTAGTCCAACTCTCAAATCCATACATGACTACTAGAAAAACATAGCTTTGACTAGACCAATCTTTGTTGGCAAAATAATGTCTCTGCTTTTTAATATGCTTTCTTGGGTCACACAAATGGTAAGTGAAGGCAAAGGTAAATGCTTCAACTGTGTTGAAGACATCCGCTAATAAACACACAGAGCCCCTCTCAGCAAGAGCAGCAAGGATTAGTTTCAGGTGCTTAATTAAATCTCTTTTTCCAAACATTAGCTGATCATGAAACCAAATGAGTAGAGACTTCAGTGACCACATAGGATAAAGAATGCAGGCGTTGCAGAATTAGCTTGTAAAGGTCATAGGAAAACCATTAACAATAATAAACCCTGATAGCAGATGGCAATTAAGGGTAAAATTTCCAGGGTTCCTACATTATATTATTTAAAATGTCCAATTTCCAACTAAAAATTAAGTCTGGAAACAAAAAAGATATAGCCATTATGCAGTAAGGAAAAAAACAAAAGCAGTTAAAAGAAATTTCCCCTGAGGAAGCCTAGACGTTGTACTTACTAGGCCAAGAATTTAAGACAACTACTTTGAATTTGTTCAAAAAGTCAAATAAGGCATGTCTTGAAAATAAACAAAAAACAAACAAGAAAAAAAAAGAAAATAAACAAAAAACAGTATGGCAAAAGTGTTTCACAAGCAAGAAATATCACTAAAGAGATAAAAGAATCACATAGAAAATTCTGGGATTTAAAAGCAAAGTAACTAAATGAAACCTTCTCTTAGTGGCAAGCTAAAAAGAAGACATCAGCAGGTAGAAGAAAAGACCCAACAAACTTTAAGATGGGTCAGTTTAGATTATCCAGACTGATGAAGAGAAAGAAAAACAGAACTGACTGGAAAAGACCTATGAGACGCTGTCAAGCGTGCCATTCTGCGCATAACCAGAGCATCAGAAGAAAGGCCAAGGAGAGAGCAGCAAGAGTGTTTGAAAAAATAATCTCACCAAAGTGTCCAAAATGTAACGAAAACCACGAAGCTACACATCCAAATCCTAGATGAAAAATTCAGAGATCCACACTTAAACACATCAGAGACAAATTGTCAAAAACCAAATGCAAAGCCAGAGTCTTGAAAGAAGTAAAAAGAGACTTACCATGTACAAAGGATCCTCAATAAAATTAACAGCTAATTTCCCATCAGAGATAATGGAGACCAGAGGCAATGGGAAGGCACATTGAAAGTGCAGAAAGAAAAATCTCTCAAACAGGAATTGTATATCCAGCAAGACGATTCTTTAAAACTGAACAAAAAAAAATTGAAAAACACAAAATATACAAAGACTGAGAATATTCCCACTATCAGACTTGCACAATAAATATATTAAAGTCCTTCACACTAAAACAGAGTAATTCAAGTGAAAATGGACTTTCACCTCTTGTTATATACAAAAATAATTAAAACAAATCGAATATCTAAATGTAATATTAAAAGTATTAAACTTAGAATAAATAAGTGCAAATATTCATGGTCTTAGATTAATCATTGCTTCTTAGATAGGACATCTAAAACACAAGCAACCAAAGAAAAATAAACTGGATGATAACAAAATATAAAACATTTGTGTTTCCAAGGACATCATGAAGAAAATGAAAGTATATTCACAGAAAGGGAGTAAATGTTTACAAATCATATATATCAATAGATGTATCTGGACATGATATATCTCAGTGTTTTATCTGTCTGTCTCTCTATCTTTTTCTCTCTATCATATCTTCAGTATCCAGAATATTGAAAAACCACTTACAAATGAATTATAAATAACCCATTGAAAATATGGGCAAAGGTTCAGAACAGATGCCCAACACATATACTCAACATTATTGGTCACTGGGTAAATGCAAATCAAAAGTGACTATGTTATAATAGTCTGGCAATGTTGTAAACTAACTGGAAACTTGATACATGGATGTTGGGAATGCAAACTTATAGAGCTGTTTTGGAAAACAGTGTGGCAGTTTCTCAAGAAGTTAATCATAGAGTTAACATGCCATCCAGCAATACCACTCCTAAGTATATGCTCAAGTGAACTGAAATATCATGTTCACACAAAAATGTATACACAAATGTTAACAGCAATGTTATTCAGAGTAGTGTCAAAGTGAAAACAGTCCTAATGTCCAACAACTAATGAACAGATAAAATGTGCAGATGATTAATTTTATGTGTCAACTTAACCAAGCCAAGTGATGCTCAGACACTTGGTAAAGAATGTTTCTGAGTGTGTCCATATTCCTGAAAAGCTTAGCATTTGAATTCAGTCCATGGAATAAATCAGATGGCCCTCTGCATCTGATGGGCATCATCAGATGGCCATGGGCATCAACATGAATGGGCATCAACCAGTCTGAAAGGAAATGATGAAGGAAGGTTGAATTCTCACTCTGCCTAATTCTTACTCTACTTTGCTGGCTGAGTTAGGACACTGATCGTTTTAGGTCTTCAGATTGTGACGGGAATCCGTATCATCAACTTCCTAGCCATCAGGCCTACAAGCTACAATGGCAGCTTTTACTGAATCTCCAGACTCTATAAAGCCGATCATGGGACTTAGCCTCCATAATTACATGAAATACCTTATAATAAATCTCTTTTATATATATTATTTACACATTTATACATTACAATATTGTAATTAGCCTCCAATTAAATAAATTTAAAGTAACAACATACATTTTACGCATTATATATGTGTATACCCATTATAGATAACGTGAGATGAGATGATATAGGGATGCCTGTTGGTTCGATCCCTGGGTTGGGACCATTACCTGGAGAAGGGAAAGGTTACCCACATTCAGAAAACCAAGATCATGGCATCTGGTCCCATCACTTCATGGCAAATAGATGGGGAAACAGTGGAAACAGTGTCAGGCTTTATTTTGGGGGGCTCCAAAATCACTGCAGATGGTGACTGCAGCCATGAAATTAAAAGACGCTTTCCCCTTGGAAGGAAAGTTATGACCAACCCAGACAGCATATTGAAAAGCAGAGACATTACTTTGTCAATAAAGGTCTGTCTAGTCAAGGTTATGGTTTTTCCAGTGGTCATGTATGGATGTGAGAGTTGGCCTATAAAAAAGCTGAGTGCTGAAGAATTGATGCTTTTGAACTGTGGTGTTGGACAAGACTCTTGAGAGTCCCTCGGACTGCAAGGAGATCCAACCCAGTGCATCCTAAAGGAGATCAGTCCTGGGTGTTCATTGGAAGGCTGATGCTGAAGCTGAAACTCCAACACTTTGGCCACCTGATGCGAAGAGTTGACTCCTTTGAAAAGACCCTGATGCTGGGAAAGATTGAGGGCAGGAGGAGAAGGGGACGACAGAGGATGATGTGGTTGTATGGCATTATCGACTCAATGGATATGAGTTTGGATAAACTCCGGGAGTTGGTGATGGACAGGGAGGCCTGGAGCACTGCGGTTCGTGGGGTCACAAAGAGTAGGACACAACTGAGCAACTGAACTGACTGACTGACTGATGATCCTCTCCAGTATCCTGGCCTGGAGAATTGCATGCACTGTATAGTCCATGGGGTCGCAAAGAGCTGGACACAACTAAGCAGCTTTCATTCACTTCGCTCACATTGGTTCTGTGGTTTTGCTTCTTTGGATCACCTTGACTAACACAATATTGTATATTCATACAATAAAAATATTATTTGCTGCTGCTGCTGCTAAGTCGCTTCAGTCATGTCCGACTCTGTGTGACCCCATAGATGGCAGCCCACCAGGCTCCCCCATCCCTGGGATTCTCCAGGCAAGAACACTGGAGTGGGTTGCCATTTCCTTCTCCAATGCATGAAAGTGAAAAGTGAAAGTGAAGTTGCTCAGTTGTGTCCGACTCTTAGCGACCCCATGGACTCCAGCCCACCAGGCTCCTCTGTCCATGGGATTCTCCAGGCAAGAGTGCTGGAGTCGGGTGCCATTGCCTTCTCTGAGAATATTATTCATTCTCACCAAAATGAAGTACTGATACATGCTACAACATAAACCTTGAAACAGTATGCTAAGCGAAAGAAACAAGACGTAAAAAGCCACGATTTCAGTATGATTAAATTTCATTCAAAGGCTATATGATTCATATAATAAAGAGTTCAGAATGGGAAAATCAATAGAGACAGAGAATTGATTAGTGATTATCAGGGTTTGTGGAGAGTTGTGAATGGGGAGTGACTGCTAATGGCTATAGGTTTTCTTACAGTCTATAGGTTTTCTTTTGGGAGTGGAAATGTGTCTGGAATTAAACAGGGGTAGTGCTGTACAACCTTGTGGAATTACTGAAAAGTGCCAATTTTACATTTTAAAGGCATACATTTTATAGTATGTTATGTAGAAAAGAAAATAAACTCTAAGTAAATATTAACAATCGATTTAAAATTAAAAAGAGAGATAAACTACTGGATGGAATCATAATAAACACCATTATGGACTCAGTTTCAACTAATTCAAGAAGGTCCCTAAAATATCTATGGATTTTAATGAAAAGTAGGAATGCCTTAGCACACTGTTTTAAATCATGTAGTAGGCCTCGGTATCTCACAAAATTTTCCTATAAAAAACTACCAAAATAGTTCCTGAGAAACCAGGCTTAAGAAGAGTTAAGATTAAAAAAAAAAAGAAAGAAAAACAAGAGTAAAGATTATTTTATTAAACCATGTCATTGCACATAGTATATCTCCTAAGTATAAACAAACCAGCCCCTGAAAATGTTATCAGTGGTCTTCAACCACATATACAAATTGGTAGGGAAATCATGCAGATTTCTGATTTCTAGGCCAGGAGGCAAATGGTTGTTTCTAAGCTGCTAACTTTATATACCCACACAATGAACATGACAGCATCTAAGCTGGTCTAGATATATCAGTTACTACATATTAATGTATAGTTTAAGAGGATTTCTTCATCTTTAAATCCAGTGGGGGAAACACATTTGACATACAGACTTTCATTTCTTCCTGTCCACGATGATTTGTGGCCTGTCATTCTTAAGGCATTTTGGAACAGAAGATTGACATCCTGACAGTCTCCTTATCTCTATTTGAGGAGACACAACGGGCTGAGGTTTGCTGAACTCACATGTCATTGACGCTGCAATATTACAGAGACAAGTGTTGAAAACTGCAATTATGAACACTATAGAAATAATCTTCTTTGATCAATCACTCCTTAAACAAAAGGGATTCTCCAAAGTGTATCAAATAATGCTTAAATGTTTCCATAGTTGGAGCCTAACTGGAATTGATTCTTCTTTCCTTAGACTTATTTTCTGTATACCTCTGGAAATCAAGTTCTCACACAGCAAACAAAAATGGCACTTGCGTTTTATTTTACCTTGTGTAAAAAAATCCTTATTATATTTCTTAGTAAATTGTCACTTCCTTGAGTCTAGGAAACATGCTATTATCCAAAGATAGGAACTCAATAATTATTGGTTAAAAGGAAAAATGAGCAAAGGGAAGTGCATTCATTGGTCATGTTGAAAGGAAACCTAAGCCCTTGAGGATCCAAAAGAGCCTGATATTTTTCTGATAAATATGTATGAACTCAGTTTTTTTTTTTTTAGTCTTTCATTCAGACCTTAATACAATATGTGTAAGTTAGTTGTTTTATGATATGTGTAAATTAGTTGTCATGTGAAAATGTCATTAAAACATGACATTTTCTGAAACATGCATTTTAAAGTTTTCTATATAAGTGGTTTCTCCTACAGAATTTGATTTTATGCCAGTTTGCTTGAAGAACTTGAAACATTGGTCAAAGGTTTAGGCAATTAACCCAGCAGGGCTTGGTTTCTAAGTTTGGGGAACTTGTAGGGGTTCTTGTGTCTGAAACAAACAGATCTTCTCCTCTTCTACTGTAACAGAGTTGCAGAGAGCACACAGCGGACCAGCCAGAGGTGACATTCCTCTGCCTCCTATCAAAGAGCCTCTTTCTGAAAAGCCTCCTCCATAAATAGGTTGTAAGGAAAGTGACTTAACTTCTGAATCATCTCCAACTCAAAACACTGCCCACTTCTGTATTAGTGTTCTCCTTTCCTCTTCTTGTGAAAGGGAACAACGGCATGTTTGCAATCAAGCTCTGGTTACCCAGATGAGGACAGCAACCTTGCAGCTTGCCAAGCCAGAGAATGGAAAGGTCTAGACCCAGAAAGACGGAGAAGGCAATGGCACCCCACTCCAGTACTCTTGCCTGCAAAATCCCATGGACAGAGGAGCCTGGAAGGCTGCTTTCACTTTTCATTTCCATGCATTGGAGAAAGTGAAGTCGCTCAGTCGCGTCCAACTCTTTGCGACCCCATGGGCTGTAGCTCACCAGGCTCCTCAGTCCATGGAATTTTCCAGGCAAGAGTACTGAAGTGGGTTGCCATTTCCTTCTGCAGAGGATCTTCCCACCCCAGGGATTGAAGCTGGGTCTCCCGCACTGCAGGCAGATGCTTTACTGTCTGAGCCACCAGGGAAGCCGAAGGAAATGGCAGCCCACTCCAGTGTTCTTGCCTGGAGAATCCCAGGGACAGGGGAGCCTGGTGGGCTGCCGTCTATGGGGTCACGCAGAGTCGGACACGACTGAAGCGACTTAGCAGCAGCAGCAGACCCAGAATGAACATGCAGAGATCCTACAACCTGGACACCGGGTGTGGTGGTATTGGAACCGCTCGCCATCCGAGGAAAAATGTACTTCTCTAGAAGCAACTGTACTCTGGGCTATCTTTGCTACAGCAACTTCGCTCTTATAATGATTAATATATTTCCAAAACAGACATGAAAGAACAAATTTGGGGGGTTTCATTAGAGTTCAAGCAAGGGACCTAGTTCTGCCAATTAGACACACTTAAGTAAGACTTTGATTCAGAAGCTAGTGAGGCAAACAGCAGAAACTGTTTAACATCTATTCTGATGATAGTAATGCATATATATTAAATACTTGATAAACTGATTAATTGTGCACACAGACAGCTACTTGTTAGAATTTTGAATTAAATTCCAAAGAAATTAGAAGGGGAAACCAAAATACCAAGTCCTATTCTAAAAGCTTAATAGATATGTAAAGTTACAACATGAAAATCAGCTACCATTTCATTCGAATGGGCAGAACTAATGCAGCCATTTTCTGTCTTTACTGGTGTCTTTTTATCTGAAGTCTTTTTGGTCCCTAATAAACTCATTTGATAATCATAGTACGTATTCTTCAGCACTTTTAAAATGTGACAGCTTTTTTTTTTCATTTAATTTTATTTTTAAACTTTAAAATATTGTATTAGTTTTGCCAAATATCGAAATGAATCCACCACAGGTATACATGTGTTCCCCATCCTGAACCCCCTCCCTCCTCCCTCCCCATACCATCCCTCTGGGTCTTCCCAGTGCACCAGCCCCAAGCATCCAGTATCGTGCATGGAACCTGGACTGGTGACTTGTTTCATACATGATATTATACATGTTTCAATGCCATTCTCCCAAATCTTCCCACCCTCTCCCTCTCCCACAGAGTCTATAAGACTGTTCTATACATCAGTGTCTCTTTTGCTGTCTCGTACACAGGGTTATTGTTACCATCTTTCTAAATTCCATATATATGCGTTAGTATACTGTATTGGTGTTTTTCTTTCTGGCTTACTTCACTCTGTATAATAGGCTCCAGTTTCATCCACCTCATTAGAACTGATTCAAATGTATTCTTTTTAATGGCTGAGTAATACTCCATTTATCAAGATATGTCTTAGCATTGGTTGAAGCATGAAGAAATTTTGGGATGTAAAGCACAGCTATAGCATTGCCCTCTTGAATTGGTGTTCAAGTTCTTTACCTGTGAAAATCTGAGATCTTTCCATATGCCCAGATATTATTCTCATACGTGAGTGGATAGAATTTATCTATACTGTATAGTTCTGTGATTCTAACCGTATTTTGTAAGTAAAGAGTAAGAAAGTTAGTTGATTAATAAGACAAAATATTTACTAATCACAGGATGCAGGTAAAGTATAATTCTAAGCTTGAGAAAGTATAAAAAGAGTGCCAACACGTTTATGTATTTTTTGATGCTGCTGCTGCTGCTGCTGCTAAGTCGCTTCAGTCGTGTCCGACTCTGTGCGACCCCATAGACGGCAGCCCACCAGGCTCCCCCGTCCCTGGGATTCTCCAGGCAAGAACACTGGAGTGGGTTGCCATTTCCTTCTCCAGTGCATTCATGCATGCATTTTTTTAATGATAATGTTATAAATAATCAGCCAACTGGCAAACCACACATAAAGTTCAGCAGTAAGATAACTGGGGTTTCTGTTTGTTTAATTTCACTTTCTCTATGCTTATAATAAGTTTATATTGGTAATTAGATTTATTACAGATTGGGAAATGAAATGCCGCATCATTAAGGCTGTAACAAATTGCAGGTTTAGTTTAATTAAGAACAATCAGATTTTGTTTGGGAGCATGTATATGTTTTGTTAAAAAAGCAGATAAATAAAACAAAAACAACTTAGAAAATATGAAACGGACATTTAAATGTTTAGCTAAATTTATGAAGGGCTGAGTGCATGCGTGCTTAAGTCACTCCGTCGTGTCCAACTCTTTGCGACCCATGGACTATATAGCCCACCAGCCTCCTCTGTTCACAGCATTCTCCAGCCAAGAATACTGGAGTGGGTTGCCATTCCCTTCTCCAGGGGATCTTCCTCACCCAGAGATTGAAACAGGGTCTCCTGCATTGCAGGCAAATTTTTTACCATCTAAGCTGCCAGAGAAGCCCCGAAATGCTGAGTATCTGCTACCTAAAATCTGCCGGTTATCAGGAGCCAAGTTACAACCCAGCCTTGAGGGACTGTGCTAAGGGAGATGCCTGTGTTCAGGAATTCCTACTTATAAAAGACTGAATTCCATGTTTCAACTTTGAAAGCCTAGTAAACTCATTGCCATGTGAAGACATTTTACCAGACTTCTAAGAGAACTGATAGGTTTTAGAAAGCAAGCGAACTATTTTAATAAGCACTTTTCTCATATTGGAGGTAAATTTGCAACTTCCACAGAGAATGAAATTCCTTCATGTGTAATCTTTGCCACCTACTATTATTTTTCATCTTTATAGTCTAACACTTGAAATTTGTGTTTCACTTTGTAAATATTAGAGGAAATTTTTTAAGCTTTTTGAGCTTTTTAAAGTCTCTTATGCTTACAAGGTGTTTTACATAAAATATGTTTGTTTATATTTAAATTTTAGAATACCAGAGGCCCAACCACTATCGGTTATATGAATATGCTTTTTATTTGATATATATATAAATATGAATGACCAATATTCAAGAATATAGAAGAAAATTAGTATGATAGAATGTAACATTTTAATGATATTCTGACAAACATATACATGTATATGTGTATTCTGACATATTTTACAGTCATTTTAAAAATACTGTATTTACTTCATTTTCTTCAAATGGGTCATAAATAAAAATATAACCTACCATTACAATCAGATTCTATGGATGTTACCTGAAATTTATACTCCTCTTAAAGAAAAGCTTCAGTGACAGGAAATAATAAAAATTGCTTAAATGTTATAATGGTTATTGCATTTTCTAATAAAAATGGTAAATTGACTTTTTAAATATCAGTATGCAAATACTTATGATTTTTTCCCCATTTAATACCCATTTGGGACTTCCCTAGTGGCTCAGAGGTTAAAGCGTCTGCCTGCAATGTGGGAGACCTGGGTTCAATCCCTGGGTCAGGAAGATCCCTTGGAGAAGGAAATGGCAACCCGCTCCAGTATTCTTGCTTGGAGAATCCTATGGATGGAGGAGCCTGGAGGGCTACAGTCCATGGGGTAGCAAAGAGTTGGACACAACTGAGCAACTTCACTTTCACTTTCAGAGGAAAAAAAATGCTCACATCTGGACTTGTGTTTCTTTTGAGACCATTCCATCTCTCTACTCAGTTCTTTCTTATCTTCGTGATGGACAGGGAAAAAATCTAAGAGTGCTGAGTAATCTGAAGGAATAGTGTAAAATTTGTTTTTTTTTTTTAGATGTTTGTAGTTTCATTTGTTGCCTCAAAAAAACTCACAGTACTTACTAGATGTATAGTATGTACACAGCATTAAATACTAAAAGCAACTACACCACTTAACATTTATATCATATGCTTACCATGTGCTAGAATTGTTCTAGCTCGTTTACATGTATTAACTCACTTCAACTTCATTGTGAAATATGAGTGAAAAGTTGTTGTTTAGCTGGTAAGTCGTGTCTGACTCCTTTGTGACCTCATGGACTGTAGCGCGCCAGGCTCCTCTGTCCACGGGACTCTCCAGGCAAGAATACTGGAGTGGGTTGCCATTGCCTTCTTCAGGGGATCTTCCTGACTCAGGGATCAAGCCTTAGTCTCCTGCTTGGCAAGCAGATTTTTTACCACTGAGGCACTTGGGAAGCCCAAGTGAAATATTATTACTGAAATATTATTTTTCCCTTTTTACATCTGCACAATTCTCTTTTGTGCAATAAAAGAATTTTTCCTTTAATTATTTCTAAGACCTCTACCCAGTGACGTTGGTTTTTGCATGTGAGGTGTAGAAACTGTGGAATAATCAGGCAGCTGAGTTCTTTGACTGTAATTCTCTCCCCTTATCTCTTTCTTGTTGGGAGAAGAAACAGTGTTCGCAGTAAGGAGGAAATCCTGAGTGTGCCCTAGACTGGGCTTCCCGATTGTGCACTAATAAAGAATCTGCCTGCCAATGCAGAAGATGTGGGTTTGATCCCTGCGTCGGGAAGATCCTCTGGAGTAGAAAATGGGAACCCACTCCAATAATCTTGCCTGGAGAATCCCATGGACAGAGGAGCCTGGCAGGCTACAGTCCATGGGGTTCCAAAGAGTTGGACATGGCTGAGCACACACACACACACACACACACACACCCTAGGTTATTGACCAGTTCATGGCAAGGAAACCTCCAGACAGATATTGGGATTCTTCTAAATAAAAGTAGTAACACTTAATAAGTGATTATTAAGAAGCAAGAGAGATGAAGTTTCATTTATACAACAAGCTAGTATAAGTACATTTGTTATTTTAGTTACTTGTAAGTGAAGAGTCAAATGAATGAGGGGCCACATGAAAGATGAAAGTACTTAAAATATAGTGTGGTCTTAAGACCACTGGAGATCTCATTTATAAAATTAGCTATGAGTAGATGCAGGTCAGGAAGCAACAGTTAGAACTGGACATGGAAAAACAGACTGGTTCCAAATAGGAAAAGGAGTACGCCAAGGCTGTATATTGTCACCCTGCTTATTTAACTTATATGCAGAATACATCATGAGAAATTCTGGGCTGGAAGAAGCACAAGCTGGAATCAAGATTGCTGGGAGAAATATCAATAACCTCAGATATGCAGATGACACCACCCTTATGGCAGAAAGTGAAAAGGAACTCAAAAGCCTCTTGATGAAAGTGAAAGAGGAGAGTGAAAAAGTTGGCTTAAAGCTCAACATTCAGAAAACGAAGACCATGGCATCTGGTCCCATCACGTCATGGCAAATAGATGGGGAAACAGTGGAAACAGTGTCAGACTTTATTTTTCTGGGCTCCAAAATCACTGCAGATGGTGACCGCAGCCATGAAATTAAAAGACACTTACTCCTTGGAAGGAAAGTTATGACCAACCTAGATAGTATATTCAAAAGCAGAGACATTACTTTGCCAACAAAGGTCCATCTAGTCAAGGTTATGGTTTTCCAGTAATCATGAATGGATGTAAGAGTTGGACTATGAAGAAAGCTGAGCACTGAAGAATTGATGCTTTTGAACTGTGGTGTTGGAGAAGACTCTTGAGAGTCCCTTGGACTGCAAGGAGATCCAACCAGTCCATTCTGAAGATCAATCCTGGGTGTTCTTTGGAAGGAATGATGCTAAAGCTGAAACTCCAGTACTTTGGCCACCTCATGCAAAGAGTTGACTCATTGGGAAAGACTCTGATGCTGGGAGAGATTGGGGGCAGGAGGAGAAGGGGACGACAGAGGATGAGATGGCTGGATGGCATCACCAACTCGATGGACCTGCGTCTGAGTGAACCCTGGGAGTTGGTGATGGACAGGGAGAGCTGGCGTGCTGCAATTCATGGGGTCGCAAAGAGTCAGACATGACTGAGCAACTGAACTGAACTGAAGAAATACCATGAAGGAGGATTTGTTTAGTCACCCAGTTGTGTCCAACTCTGTGTGATCCCATGGACTGCAGCCCGCCAGGCTCCTCTGTCCATGGGATTATCCAAGCAAGAATACTGGAGTGGGTTGCCTTGATCTCCTCCAGGGGATCTTCCTGACACAGATCAAACCAAAGTCTCCTGCATTGCAGGCGGATTCTTCATCCACTGAGCCATCAGAGTTTCGGTGTTAAAGAGCCATTTCTTTAGGCTAAGCATGGTTAATTACTACATGAGTAGCATTTACTGACCGACAGTGCCTTCAATGTAGTAATACTTTTGTACTGCTTTCTTGCTAACAGAAACCTTGAACTCATCTAACCTAAAAAGTTCAAGAACTATGGCAGGGCTGGGCTAGGGGTATGGGATTTTCAGTACTCAAAACTTACACAATTTTTGTTCCGTGTCTACTTCCTTTAGTTACAAAGCAGATATAACCTTCTGAATGTTTAAGCAACAAAATTAAAATTTGTTTTAATCTTCAACTTGTTTGTCTTTAGGTATTCCAGTTTATAGTCTGTAGGTAATATTCCATCTTTCTAATATCTTGTCAACTTCCAACCTCTTTTCTCTATTTTACTTGCACTCTGCATTAAAGTGATCAAGATCATCCATGTATGCATGCACATATAAGCTCACCTTTATTTGAACCTTTTTCTTTCTGTCTTTCTTTTTCTTTCTTCCTTTTCTTTTCTCATATATCCCTGTGATCTCAGAGACATAAACTCCTTCTCTCTAAAACTCACTCCTCTACTCTAGTGGAGTAGTGCTTTATTACATTCTCTTCAATTTTGAGGAATATTATTTCTACGTATCTCTTCTGAAACAGAAAGAGAACGAAATTCTGTCTCATTTTCTTCCAATTTGTTCTCATGTCCTTCTATTTCAGAGAAGAAAAAGCTTTTTAAAAATATTATAAAACACCAGTTATATCAAACTGGTTATATCAAAACACATACATAAAGACAAACCTCTGTTGTTATTACTTCATTATTACTTGTCCCTTCTTTCCCAGTTAAAATTCTTGGGTAACTGCATCTAATTATTGTCCCTGATGTTTCATTTATCTCTTCAAAATTCCATCAACTACTCCACTGAAATTGCTGTAATGTAACAGAAACCATCTTGTCACAAAGCTCACTGATCTGTTTCAATCCTTCTCTCTTTTAGCCTTCCAACAGTTATCACCCTCCTTTACCTTTGCACTACAGTTGTAATAGTTTATGACTTCCTGTTCCTGAATGTTGTCTTCTTTGTAAAGACACAGTATTCGGGTATTTCTCCTTTCTTTTCAAAGTCTTTCTTGATGCTTTAATTTCTTTCACCACATGTCCTTTAACTGTGTTCATCTCCTTTAAGTTTTTAACTTTTAGGGTTGCTTGTCACACTGACTTTATAGAAATGTCCATTTCTTTATTCTAGAGAGTTAAAAGGTCAAGATATAGCCTCTAACATTACCTCTACCTCTTTATGTCTAGTGACTACTTCAGGAGCATTTGTATCTTAAAGTCCTAGCTTCCTCAGCCCAAAGGTCCTTCTCTACGTCTTTTGCATGTGTATCTGTATCATGCAGGGAAACGCCTGCTTCAACACCATCCTTTATTCTTGCCTGCTCTCTGTTCTGTTGGACCCTGTCTGTTTTGTGGCGATTTTTTGTTTGTTTTTGTAAGTACTGATTATCTACTTAGATATCCTTTCTAAATACCCAGGGAAACTTGTTTATTTCACTTAAAGCTTCATCAAAATAGTATGGAATTTTTAGTCCATTGTATGTTAATAACTCATGAAGAGCCTTTTTTGTTGTCTAGGCTACAGTAATCTAACAATTCCATTTGCTTACAGAATCAAAAATTTCAAATTCAAGAAAATTATGAATTTACTTTCAACTCCAATTGGCACATTAAAAAAAAAATTAGGATTCTTATCCCATTTTTCCTTCAGAAGAAAAACAAAATCTTTGGCCAAAACTGAATTTCATCTGAAAACAAGAAAGAGAGAAAACAGTTTGTTTCAATTCTTTGTGTGAAAGAAATACTGACTAGTTTTTGTGCCATGAGAAGGCTACCATTTTTCCAGTGAGTAGAGATGCCCTCTACTATGAAGCTTTGCCATTTAAAGAATAACCAGGAAGCGATTCAATGAAGAGGAATTGTTAAGGATAGGTTTCTTGCTGCATTCCAATCATGTTCTTTTCAAAACCTGGCTTTATGGATTTTACAGAAATCCTGAGGGGGCTCTCTTTTCCTTTGTCCCACGGAAATATCATCATTAAACTCCTCTAAAAACGGTTTCTGATATGATTCAGCTTTCCAGCTGAGGCAACATTTTCTATAAGTAATAACAAAACAGCTGAACTGAGTAAAAGCAAACTGGGCAGATAGGAATATCCATCCTGATGCGACCAAAGGGAGCCCTGTGTTAACTTCTGAAGGACCTGAACTTTTCTGAACCAGTTGGGTTTGACTGAAATTGGAAATGCTCTTTTACTTTCGAATCCCTGCCAGAGGGGGCTCCTATGGTAGACTTCTCTAGCTATTTTTCTTCTTTTTCAGAGGAATTCAAGACGGGAGATGTCAATGTGTGTGCTTAAGCGTAAAAGTGATCATTTTTTAACCACTGGAGGGAAAGTAGCTTGCCAGTGGGGAGCTAAGTGTTGAAATCTGGCATCAATCCAGCAGAGTTGGACCAATAGATCACAGATAACTATACAGTATATGAAGGTGAGTTCTCATGCTTAAGATGAAAAAAAAAGAAAGGAAAGTATTGAGAAGTGAGACAGGAGATTTTTCAGAAGGTACACTACATTGCTCTATTGACTTAAGACAGCCACAAGGAAATTTAAAAACAATTTAGAGAATGGAGTGCAACTACCTCTATGAAGATCACTCTTCATAACATAGGTGGAGAGGGAATATTCTCCTATGAAATATTGTCTGGCATGTGTGCTTACCTTTAGGCTTCAGCAGATACTAAATTGCATTCTAAAAGTTTGGTGAATCTAAGCTGAACAGGCCGTTTATGTCACCCAGAGGCAACAATAATGACACCCCCAGAAGTGGAAATGGAAGTAAATAGCCAAGTGCCTGTCTCTTGAGGGAAAATGAATAAAAATAGAAACCCAATCCTTCCACCAGGATTATGGTGAGCTGGGGTTCTGTTTAAGCATGGCTAAAAGCTATATCATGCTAATCAAGTCAGGTCACAAATGCAAGCTGTTTATTATTTTAAAATGATCATCACAAATCTGAATTGAGAAATGACTGTTTCTGTTTTAAAAAGAAAATCTGAATTAAGGAATCACTTTGAAATAAGCAATCTGAAATGGATTCTGAAATGAATTTATCCTCCTTTTTTTTTTTCTAATTTTATTTTATTTTTAAACTTTACATAATTGTATTAGTTTTGCCAAATATCAAAATGAATCCACCACAGGTATACATGTGTTCCCCATCCCGAACCCTCCTCCCTCCTCCCTCCCCATACCATCCCTCTGGGCCGTCCCAGTGCACCAGCCCCAAGCATCCAGCATCGTGCATCGAACCCTCCTTTTTAAAAAACATAACTGAATTATCATGACTGGAGGTAAAATTTAACCCTACCCATTTCAATTTAGAATAAGTTTTCCCACAAAATATATTTAATTAAACTTAATATTCAAAAAAAAGGTAAGAAACCAAAAAGGAACCATATATAACCAAAACTATTCCATATAAAAGATGTGTTTCCCATAGAACTCTTCAAATCAATGAAGTCAGAATTACAATTTTTAGTCTTATATGCAAATGTTTTCTCTTTCTTGTCTTCCTTAAGATGAAGTCAGAGTGCATTTACCTATAAACACAGCTTCTCTTAAGTTTCTGTCATATTTATTTTGAACCAGGTCCTTCTTTTCAAATACTCATTCATTCACTCAGCATTTGGTGATTAGGTGATTATTGTACATGGTACTGAATCTGGTCTTGAAGCAAAAAGCAGGCTATTGGTCATAGCCTGGCTTTCAGAAACCTTGACCATGCAACTATTCATAATAGAAGTATTGTTTAGAGCAGTTGTAGATGTTTTCTAGTCTCTTAACTAAGAGTTTGAGTTGAGAATTTAAAACCCTGAGCTTATGATTTTCTTTTTGCCATTTTCCAGTGCATTTAGAAGTGACCAACCACATCCATTACACCTCTTATTTAACATTTTTAGAGCAGTTACTCCTTCGTTACCTAACACCCTTCTATAAGCATTTAATCACTATAGACAACTACATGTGATCACTTAAATGACCACTCTGTTAGGGCATGACAGGAGCCAGAAGTGCCACCCTGGCTCATGGAATCCTTTGAATCTAATAAAATAAGAGAGCTACTTAACAAATTTCCATTTTTTAGGCTCTGTTTCCATGGAACAATTTCTAGTGCCAATTTGTTCTGATTATCTCTGCAAAAGCTATCTCTAAACATAATAGCTTAAAGCAACTGTCAGATCACCTCTTACAATTTGGTGGGTTGAGTGGGCACATCTAAATAATTGAGCTGCTCTCACCTCAGAACTCCCACACAGTTGTAGTTTGATGGCAGCTGAGACCGGAATCATCTGCATGTTCCACTGAAATATAGCCGGCCCCTTGTCCTGTCCATGAAGTCTCCGGACTTCTCCTGTTGACATTGTTGCCCCATGCAGTCTCTGCAGGAGGGTAATCAGCCTTTTTACATACTGACTTATGAGTGTGAGCTTTCCAAGAGCAAAGAAAATGGATGTTGTCATCCTTTTAAAGGTATGACCCAGAGCTGGCAAGCCATAATTTCTTCCATATTCTATCAGCTAATATAAATGATAGGATACCCCAGATTCAGAAAGAAGCAGTAATACAGTAAAGCATAGTGGGAGATACTGTTCATGTCAAACAATTTTTGGAGACTAGGTGCCAGAGACAGTTTGGAATTTCTGTCTATAGTAGTCTGATTAAAGAATTACTATTTTCTGGGTCTATAATACACAACTTCATATTTTAATGATCATATTTGAGTTGCATCAGAACTGTAGGCTCATTTATTATGTCAATCTTGATAACTTTACTATTATATATATTTTGTCATTTATTCTGAAAATGGAATTGATTGAAAATTAGAGGGATAACTGATTACAGTATTATTGGTCTGAATAGATCAGATAGACCTATTATTTATAGGCTGGATTTAGAAAGGCAGAAGAACCAGAGTTCAAATTGCCAACATCCATTGGATCATTGAAAAAGCAAGAGAATTGTAGAAAAATATCTACTTTTGCTTTATTGGCTATGCTACAGCCATTGACTGTGTGGATCACAATAAACTGTGGAAAATTCTTCAAGAGATGGGAATACCAGACCACCTGACCTGCCTCTTGAGAAACCTTCATGCAGGTCAAGAAGCAACAGTTAGAACTGGACATCGAACAATGATCTGGTTCAAAATTGGGAAAGGAGTACATCAAGGCTATATGTTGTCACCCTGTTTATTCAAGTTACATGCAGAGTACATCATGTGAAATGCCAGTCTTGATGAATCACAAAACTGGAATCAAGATTTCCAGGAGAAATATCAATAACCTCAGATATGCAGATGGTACCACCCTAAATGCAGAAAGCAAAGAGGAACTAAAGAGCCTCTTGAAAAAGGTGAAAGAAGAGAGTGAAAAAGCTGGCTTAAAACTCAACATTCAAAAAAAAACTAAGATCATAGCGTATGGTCCCATCACTTCACAGAAACAAATAGAAGGAGAAAAAGTGGAAGCAGTGACAGATTTTCCTTATTTGGATTCCATGTCACTGTGGATGGTGACTGCAGTCACAAAATTAAAAGATTCTTGCTCCTTAAAGGAAAGCTGTGACAAACCTAGACAGCATATTAAAAAGCAAAGGTATCATCTTGCTGACAAAGGTCCATATAGTCAAACCTATGGTTTTTCTAGTAGTCGTGTACAGATAGATGTGAAAGTTGGACCATAAAGAAAGCTGAGCACCAAAGAATTGATGCTTTCAAACTGTGGTGCTAGGGAAGACTCTTGAGAGTCCCTTGAACTTCAAAGAGATCTAACCAGTCACTCTTAAAGGAAATTAACCCTGAATATTCATTGGAAGGACTGATGCTGAAGTTCTAATACTTTGGCCACCTCATGTGAAGAGCCAACTCATTAGAAAAGACCCTGATGCTGGGAAAGATTGAAGGCAGGAGGAGAAGAGGGTGACTGAGGATGAGACGGTTGGATGGCATCACCGACTCAATGGACATGAATCTGAGTAAACTCTGGGAGATGCTGAAGGACTGGGGAAATGGCATCCTGCAGTCCATGGGGTCACAAAGATTCGGATAGGATGTAGCGACTGAACATCAACAACAGCAAATTCCATTTCTAAATTCATCTCATCAGTAAACTTCCCAGGTGGTGCTGGTGGCAAAGAACCCACCTGCCAGTGCTAGGAGATGTTAAAGACACGGATTCAATCCTTGGTTTGCGAGGATCCCCTGGAGCAAGGCATGGCAATCCACACCAGTATTCTTTCCTGGAGGATATCCATGGACAAGGGAGCCTAGAAGGCTACAGTGCATAGAGTCATGAAGAGTTGGACATGACCGAAGTGACTTAGCGGAAGACCATAATAGGGGTTTGGTTTTGGTTAAATTTGGGAGGAGGAGGACAAGTGGCATGCTGATAAAGTCATTTCTCCATAAAATAGAAATAATTTTATTGTTGGAAAAGGAAATAAAGTGAATATTCAAAAGGCACATAATGGTCACAAAAACCAAGGTCTCATAATTCCTATACGCAAGACCAGGAGAAAGGATGAGGAAATAAGTTGAGCAAGTTTTGAAGAGTATAATTTAGAGGCCTGATGATATAAAATAGCTACAATCATTTTCAAAACATGCATAGACAAACACTGCAGCCAGGGATTGTAGTCGGCATTGCATTTTTCCAGAGACCACAGGGAAGTAATATGAGAGTGATAATTAATTCTTGTATTAAAAAAAAATGTATTCCCTGCTGTTTCTCTATAGGAAGAGAGCAAGAGAAGCAAAGGATGGTTTTAAAAGAAAAAAAAAAGAAATAGCAACATATTTTCAATTCAGTACAGCATTTTTTTTTCCCTTTTGGTATTGGAAATTATTTTTCAGTGTGCTCACTAAATTTGACTTGTTGAAGCACTACTTTTTCTTCCCTAAAGAGTGAACAGACATTTCTAACATAGGAGAAGAAAATGAATGATTAAGAAAATGAAGTTTTTCAAGAGGACATAATATTTATAATAAAAACAATCTGCTAAAAATAGTTCAGTTGTTTGCAAAAGAACCATTGACTTTCTTTATGTGGGATCCCAAAATAACCAAAATATTTTATTTAGAACATGTTTTATTGATCAGTGAATTTATTTTGACTGATTTGTACTAACTACATGTTCAGCTTACATACTTCCCTAAATTTTAGCCCTTTCAAGTTCCCCCACAGATATACTACAGGCACTTCCATTTTAACATGTCACAAACTGTCCTTATGATAAATCTATGCTTATTCATCCTTCTATAGAACTATCAAGCTTGTGGTCATCCTCTCTATGGACCTGGGTAAGTCTGATCAGCTCCTATCTCTAACAATGTCTGCAACTGTCTCTGTGCCCTAGCAACTTGCCTCTTGAATATCTCTTTTTTTATTCTTTGCACCCTTCTATTGCCATATATTATAATAGATATTATTACATCTTCCATAGACTTTAGAAAATACAAATCACCTCAAATTTCATTACCTGTAGATAAACAAGCTTGATATGTTGCTGTATATTTTAAAATAGCGTGTGCTTATTTTAAAATCTACAGTATAGAGTATATCTGGAGGCTTGATCAGAATAGGTTCTGTTTGTTTGTTTGACAAGGATGCTTTATAGGTGGCACTTTGTATCACCTTGAATGATGAAAGAAGCTAGATAAAAGATAATTCATCGTTCTGCCCTTGAACCAAAACCTGGAGTGTCAGTATTCTGTACGGTACTATAGACAAAGAGTAAGTCAATATCTCACTACCAAAAAAGTTGTTGTTCAGTCACTCAGTTGGTCACTCATGTCCAACTCTTTGCAACCCCTTGACTTCAGCACTCCAAGTGCTGAATCCTT